>NW_013666430.1:177816-197946 GCF_000517525.1 Limulus polyphemus
TTTGAATTATCAGTTAACTCGGCTTCGAACTATTCGAAGTTCTAATACGTAACAGGTAACATGCAACATACATATGAAAACTAATAAAGGCTTAAAATGTTGCAAAGTAACAAAAATTACTTTTAGAATTTTCATACACTTCTCTAATTCTCTAATTATTATTTTTATCGTATAAAAAGGTGAAACATGAGGTTTTCAAATTATACAGTAGTGTGTCGTGCGGCCAAAACAATCCGCAAGACAAACTGTGTGTTATTAACAGGAGTGATAGTTTAGCAATTTTCCACTTTCTGACGAGATATAAAATCTCCAATGTTGATTGAATTTCTACCTATATTTGTTAATTCTTCGCAACAATCACACCGAAAAGTTATTTGATATAAAAAAAAACATGTAACTTTGGATGGACTGTTTTTCAAATAGATGTATATAACCTACAATTAGGTGTTAAATTTGGTTTGAGTATTATAAGAATTTTGACCCAAATGTTTGCTCTCGCCCACGCAAAACGTCACGTGAACTATAAGCCTGAAATTTCTACCAATTTAAGATGAAAAGTGTACCTTATTAAGTTTTTGTTATTTGGTTTAAAGACAACTGTTTTAGAGACGAAAACTACCACCATGTATTTTAAAGAATATGGTTGGTTCAGTAAAGTATAGGTCTGTTCCGAATAATAGGATTGCGAAATATTCAAGTGGATAAAGAAAGAAAGCTTGAAACTGAAACCAGGAAATCCATTTATGGAATGTACTGACCATGAGCACTGTTTGAGAGTAGAAACTATTTCCATCACATCGATCCGTGCAGTAGAAGGCTCCACGAGTGGAAAGATGCAAACAATTAACATTTAGGAGCTCCAGAAAGAGCAGATGAAGAATCCATATATAACATGATCACTCCTTGCAGTGCTGGAAGCTAAAACTTGGACAGTGCAAACAGAGGAAAGTAGTATGAATGTACATAACCTATGAAACTTGCATGGTCAGTTATGAGTAAAAGAAGTTGAGCTCTACTGTTGCTATCAACCACTAGGTCATGGTTTATAGTGTTTGCTACAGCTAGTGGTCCTGAGAGCGCTAAGACAAGAAGTTCTTCATACACTTATGTTAACACTCCGCAGCAGTTATTTTCGCTACCTTCGAGTCGAGATGTTTATCACTGGTTTTAATACAGTATAGCATGCGTTATCTGAGAAGGCAAGGTAAGCTCCAGCCACGAATGATTAGATCTCTTTTTCCAGAAGATTGCCCTGGATGTTACTGATACATATCCAAAGACTAGGAGAGGTCATCAGTGCATACTTTTTAGCATTGACTACTTCATGAAGTGGCTAAAACTTATCCATTGTCATATATGAGCAGAGTCTGTAGCTGATGTTTGACAGGGCACTTGGTAACACTGTTTGGAGCATTGGAAGAGATCCACATAAACCAAGACGCTAATATCAATAGCCAATTGTACTCCGAGTTGTGCATAGTGTTGGATGTGGCGAAGTCGCACACTTAACCTCATCATACCTAGTCTGTGAATTAGCTGAATGAATAATCCAAACTACAACGTGCATACTTTCCAAGTTTTTAATCTCAACCAAACTCACTGGAATGAGCATTGTATGCATATTATAATGGTGTACAGAGCAATTAAACAAATATCTATAGGCTGTTCACTAAACATGCCTATGTTCAGGAAGAAAAATTCTCCACTCTGTTACACGATGTATGGTCCTCCCTCTGAAGTAGATGTCCTACAATGTCCACAGGAATACATGCAGTAATTAAATTTGCATTTGTTGATATGCACAAGTATGCTCATCAACAGCTAGGAAATGCTACCAAATGTCAGAAGAAGTGCTACAACAAGATGGTGAACGAACAAATGTACCATTGTAAAGACTGGGTCTGGCTGTGGTACATGCTAGCAGAAAGGAAAAAGCTCAGATCCCGCTGAGCAGATCTGTACCTTCTGTTCAAGCAAATTGATCTATTATTGTACGAGTTGCAGCATACGTGAGGCATGCAAAACTGTATGGAGCACATCGATAAGCTGTGTCCATACACCACAAATGAACCTCTTATGCACTGGTTGGACCAGAAGACTGAGTTTGAGGCCAACAAGTCAGAGGAGGACTACGCTGCTGTCTAAAGTCATGTCAACTCACCCACTAAGGAGGAAAGAACTGGAAATACTTATCTGACTGTCCACAAGCCAGATGAAGAAGTGCTGAAATAAGAGCTGAAAGACAGCTCAGAAATTTTGCCTAACTGGCACTGCTGGCCTCCTGATCGATATGGGTGAGACTAGTATTGACTTTATGAACTAGGACAGTCACTTTTTGCAGGATCACTGGCTGAAAGAAAGTGACAATTTTTGCTATCCAAGCTATCAAGTGATGCTCAAAGTACAATATATACAGTACATTGTCCGATATCCACTTAATTATCACACAAAACAGTTTGTTGATTATAAGATGTTAGCAAAGGGTTAGCAACCCATGCTTTCCAAGCTATCGTGCAGTTTCACTAATAAAGATATCTGTTGGATATCAGATGGTAGCTGCTTACTTTACTTCGTAAGCTAGAATGGTTGTGTGATTGAACTATTAGAGACTAAAATGACTTTGTGACCTTTGCTGTTTAACCTACTGATTGAGTTGTCTGACATGAAATATTGTCAAACTTTTTCAGAGAATCAGTCACCTGATCTAGCTAAGTGACGAGAACACTATGGAACATGCCACCTTGTCCTCACTAGATTCTCCCCTGTAAATAAAGATAATGTACGACGATTCTACATGAAGCGAGGGTGTTATGTTCCCTGAGTACATGTTGACATGCAGTAGTAACAAATGTTAATCCTGGCTGATGAAAAGTTAGCTGAAAAGTCTTAGTTTGGTTGAATTTTGCCAATGATTGTTTATTTTTGTAACGCCTGAAAAAGAAGGTGAGTTGAGAGTGAGAGCTCCTAGATGGCAGCACATTACAAACTGCTGCTACTGAGTCTAGTTTCAGAACGGAAACAGAAAAGGTTACCTAAATAACTTGCATGGAGCCAGAAGCTGTAATAAGCTACTAGAGTATGTGACAATATGTAATGGTGGTATATTTATAAAGTAATATATGTAAATATAAGTATATGTGTGTGATCTTACATGCATATATGAACATGGCATAAAAGTCATTCATAAGTGTTGTATAACAACAATGGATCAATTGCACAAATAACACAACCATAAGCAACAACTGCATGGAAACAAAGGATTTGATCTGAGTATTAAGACTTTATGATATGAAGTTAACTCTGATTACTGACTTCGAAAATATTATTCAAAGATTCAGTGAACTTGTTATTTTCATTAATATTAGTAAATAATTTACAATCTCAATGTTGAGATATTTGGCAGGTTATGGATTTTCATGGGAGAATAAGAGTAACAAAGAAAGTTACAAGACATCTGAGAGAAAACTCCATTTTTCCTCGTTAAGATAAGTGCAAAATCTTTTAATTTGGTCGTATTGAAATACTTATAAGTGAGTGAAATTATTAAAAGTAAATGAAATTTCCAGACAGTACCTTAGGTATCACAACAAATGTAATATTGATGTACCCAGCGTCTTAGTTGGTTGTGGTAGAATGTTATCAATCATGCAGAATAAATAACACGTTCTTACTGGTTATTTTCTTAATATTGTTAATTACCAGGTGCAGTTATAATGTACCAGAGGGATATAATGTAACCATTGATGATGGATTACAATTATTAAAATTAAGAGTTGAAGTCGCCTAACCCAAATCAAATCGTGTATAGAGACCAATTTTGCAGTCTCAGCCCTCATTCTTTTCTACTAGAACTGGATTCTGTCCTTGTGACAACTAGTTGAGGAGGGTTTGTTTGTTTGTTTTGAATTTCGCGCAAAGCTACACTAGGGCTATCTGCGCTAGCCGTCCCGAATTTAGCAGTGTAAGACTAGAGGGAAAACAGCTAGTTATCACCACCCACCGCCAACTCTTGGGCCACTCTTTTACCAACGAATAGTGGGACTGACCGTCACATTATAAAGCCTCCAAGGTTGAAAGGGCGAGCATGTTTGGTGGGACGGGGATTCGAACTCGCAAAATTAGGGACGGCTAGCGCAGATAGCTCTCGTGTAGCTTTGCGTGAAATTTAAAAACAAAGGAAACACTGAAGAATACCTCAGTGTATAAACGTCATTGCCAGTAGATGTATGTTGATATACCGTACGTTTTCAGCTTTGTTTCTTAATGTAGAATTTAAAAAATCGTTTATTCCAAGTCTGTGCAGTTTCACATAATATGTTGCCAAGAAAGTCTTTAAGTTGACTTTCTTCTAGCTGCCCTTATTCCTTTGTCATCCTGATAACATATCTTCTACCTATTGAGGAATGGCTGCAATGCAGCATGTTGTGCAAGAAGATCGACAGCTAGTGTCCTCCAATGGTAGGCCAGCTAGTATCTCGAGTTTATGGCTTCCTTTATATTTGACCAGCCACGTGGATAGTATTAGTCATTATGGGTAAATCTGACGTTTTTCGTCGAGTAAATTCTATTAAATTATTGATGTTCTGGATCTAGAGCATGAGTGGACAAAATACAACCCGCAGACCGGATCCTGCCCGTTTAACATTTCTGTCCTGCCCGCCAGGATTCCCGGATTTGTGGAAAGAACATAATGGGATCTGAATACAATCGATGTTGAGGTAATTAATTAATATAGTAGAAATGTGCGGCCTGCGACGGCTTATCAAAATTCGTAGAGTGGCCACCCCTTCGAAAATTACTGCCCTGGTCTGGTCTAGAGTGAATTGGATAGCGGGAATACATCTCAAAGGAAGCAAGCCAGTCTGATCAACTCACGAATCCAGTGAAAGGCGACTGTCCAGTGTCCATAAGCAAGTATACACACTGTATTTTGTCTTTGAATCATTAAAGTGTGTTTTTACAACGTATAACACATCGAGTCCAATAATTCTATTTCGTATTTCAAATTCGGTTAGTTTTAACTAAATTCCGCATTACTTCATAATTTAACATGCCAGTCCTCCCGTTATATAGCAGGTCTACCTAACAGAAGCATCACTAGGTTCTGGCACATGGGGCCAGTGTCCCTATTATATTTGACATTGCTTCGAATCCGCATTTGGTGTCTCGAAAAATCAGAATAGCAAATCATGATCGATATCATATTGAAACACCGATATTCCCACGCTTATGGGCCCGATCCCCGAATCTTTTAAGCACCTAGCGACGCCTTTGCTACCTAATACTGTTCGAGGAAATTAGTTATATCTGAAAATGTCAAACCTGCATGCTTTATATATGCTATAAATAAATATATTTAGATAATATCATGACTTTGGAAAACAACTTGCAACAATGAAATGCTTTATTTTTCTCGTAGTGTTTAATAGAATTTGTAATTCATGGAAATTGTATTTCCTAAAGCATCGAAAGATTACGTGAAGAAATAACTCTTTATATGTCCTATGAACAAAATATACCTTTCCTTTTTTTTATTGGACTGGTGGTTAGGGCGCTAGACTCGCGGATTCGAATCTCCATTAACGAACATACTCGCCCTTTCAATCTTGGGGGCGTTATAATGTGAATATCCTAACAGGTGGCGGTAGGTGGTGTTGACTAGCTGCCTTCCCTCTAGTCTAGTCTGTCACTGATAAGTTAAGTTAAACTATCGCAGATAGCTCTCGAGTAGCTTTGCGCGAAATTCAAAACAAACCAAATCCTTTTTTATTTGTAAATTGAAATAGGGTCCGTTACTATTTTGTTAATGCAGATCATCAACTTGATTTCCACGTATACAAGATTATTTTTTATATGTTGATATACTCATAATAATAATACAGTTACTGATTTCTTGTGTTAACGAACCACCACTGTTAATGTTTTAAACTACTGCACAATCTTTAGATATCGATGTCTTGATTCACAAATCTTACTGTTTCGTGTAGCGATGTTTTTGTTAGAAGGGTTGTCAATAGATTTTAGAACAAGACTGGTTAGTATATATATATATTATAGACGAAAGTCAATGCTATCATTTTTGTGTGATATAATTTTTTTATAGATATTTGCAAAATATAATTTTTATCTACAAACAAAACAATAAAACTTCCACTATTGTTATGGTTTAGATTACTTAGCTTATGTCCTCAAAGAAAAAAAGAGAAAAGAAATATCGTCACGAAAATTGTACGTTCAACGTTCTTAACATCTTATTTGTGTACACTAGGTATTAAGAGAATGTTTATCTTTAATGTTGTGTAATGTATCATTCAAACGAAACCGAATTAATGAAAATACTCATTGTTCTATGGAGAAATGACATTCATCGTGGGCACTTGGCTCTTTTGAATACATAATACGTGAGTAAAATAAACATGGGATATTGAATTATGATGTGAAAAGGAAGACATAAATCTCAACGTAAATATATATTTTATAAAAACAGGTTAGTAGCATCATTGTTTTCCATCACTGTATAAAATAATTATGTTTACATAATAACCTCAGCTGTATGAAACTGTACCAATCAACTGTGTTGTTGAAAGATTGTGAAAAACATACAACTGATGAAACATTGCACGCAGAACACTCATATCTGTGATTATAGGCCTTCAAGATGTGAATCCAAAGTGTGATTTTTCACACATCATCACCCATCTGAGAGTGAAGGGTCACTTGCTGTCTTGTGACCTGTCGTTGAAAAACGGAAGAGTATATTACATTGTTAAAAGATGTAAAACAATGGACACCGTAAAGCCTAATATTCGTGATGAAAAATCACGCTAGGCTGCATTCATCTGCAGTATGACGTGATCTTCGTCACGAACGTTAGATCTATTGATATTACTATATGTTACAGTATATATAACTTTGAAGAGGTTACAAATGTGCCACTCAATCTCTTACAGTAAATCGCACACGTTTGTGTTAGGTAACACAAACAAAATCTAATATTTATGTCCAGCTGTTACAGGAAGTCTTAACACGAAACAGCTATTCATTCATTGTTTAACGCTAAAATATATGTTCAATACCTCATTCATCTGTCTGTTGTACAGTATTTGAATGTGTTCGATAAATATTTATATATCTGTAAAAAAAAAAAAAAAAAAACACTCGTCAAACGTTTTTAGGTAATTGCATGAACGATTTAGCTATACATGTTGCAGTAAGTCATCGTCTACATCTGTTTATAAGTACAATTCATTGTTGATTGATTTCTTCAATATTCAATTAGAGATTTATTAGAAAGAATGTTTCAGAAGTAAATTATTCTACATGGAGCGACTTATCATGGAATAAACTCGAAGATACCAACGATCCAAACTTTTAGTATTAAATATCAAACTCATTTTAGTAGAATAGTAATTTATTGTTCCGGGATTTTTGTACTTTCAGCTCATTTAAAAACAGTATGTTTCTGTTGATGGATTAACTAAGTATCCGTTTTGGAACATCTATAAATTATTAAATCATATGCAAAATACTTATTATCATCTAGTATCTAAATAATGTAATACACACACACACACACATAAAGTAGTAATTGTGCTAAAATATATTGCTATATTAGGTTAATGGTTGTTAGGACGCTTGACTCGCAATCTTCTGGTCGCGAGATCTAAAACCTGGCGCCGACCAGGCTTGCCCTTTCAATCATGAGGACGTTATGATGTGACTGCCAGTCCCACAATTAGTTGGTTGTTAAAAAAGTAGCCCACGAGTTGGCGGAAGGTGCTACCTGCCATTTGCCTTTCACTGACGGGCTGGGTAGTCATGAACCGAAAAAATCATCTCCAATCAGATGAGATCTAGAAGGTGAGCATACTGACACTTTAAGACAACATCAGACGGTCGAGAAGCTGTGAAAAGAGAGACTAAGAATTTCGGTTTTTTTTTTCATTAATAGAAATAATAAATAGACATTCTTCAAGGCGATAAAACTATTTATTTTGTATTTAATAATACTTCTCTTCCTTCTGTCCCTCCAACTAACTATTTGCTCTTTCTTCTCCCCCAAATAACAAATTCTAAAAATGCCACTCATTGTATAATAACAGCCTATAAAAGTCTGAATTTCTAGATTTAGTAAAATCAAGTTTAGGTCAGTGTTACCGGTATTATATCTTTTGACTTAGTTATTATTATAATTAGTTCTTTTCTTGTTGCTTGTCAAGCTGTGCCTGCAGGGCCAGACTGTGAGTCTGTCAGAAGTCTAAAAAGTGGGTTTATTACTATTTCACGAGAAATAGTAGCTCTAAGGTGCTGTTGATGACGGAATTACACTACTTGTATCTAACACTCTCTTAAATGTTTTGGCTTTAGGAAAAATGGCATAATTTAAAATTTTGCAGCATAATCAATGCAGAATGTCTACGTTTCTTCATTAATCACTTTATAATCCACAATTTTATGGTGCGTAATTTAATGGTTTTGGCCGCATACATATCGGAGCCATATTTCATGTATATCTTACGTATTGTCAGCGTTTATATTTCACATGATCTAGTTTAAAATAATATCTATTCAAGAAGGCTAGTAAAGCTTCAGTTAATTATACACACACATATATACAATGCAAATATGTTCGCTTGGATTAAATATATCTGTATACATTGACAATTATATATGTGTATGATGTACTGATTCATACGACAGAAGGTAAATGTTTTAACTACATATAAAGAGAAATAGATGGGTTTCTAAATGAAATGACATTTTTTAAAAAGAACAAAAAGCTCTGGGATTTGTTATAAAAAACTCGAGAAAACTGAGGCTTTTAACCCGTATTTGCATATATTATGGTGTAAATGTACACCGTAAGTTGTAAACTATATGTGGACCCATGCTTTGCAGTCGGTGGGTGCTACATATAGAACATGGCCAGGTGGTTAATGTGCTTGACTCGTAAATTGCGGGTCGCGGGTTCGAATCCCTGTAACACCAAACATGCTCGCCCTTTCAGTCGTGGGGGCGTTATAATGTGACGGTCAGTCCCACTATTCGTTGGTAAAAGAGTGGCCCAAGAGTTGGCAGCCGGTGGTGATGACTAGCTGCCTTCCCTTTAGTCTTACACTGCTAAATTAGGGACGGCTAGCGCAGATAGCCCTCGTGTAGCTTTGCGCGAAATTCATAACAAACAAACATATAGAACATGAGATGCTACACCTTCCCACTTTCGATGTATAGAGAAGATACTTTTGAATGGTGCCGTGTGAATTAAAAATCCTGCATGAAATGTTAAAAACATTTTTATTATTGATATCAGTAAATGTACATATGAAAACAAGTTAGCAATGTTTTTAGTCAGTTTTAACGTTTCTGTGACGACACGTGACCATATCCTTCTTATTTCGTATTTTAATTTAGATAGTGTTTTCAAGAACTTTTCTGAACTGAGTATACCTGGTTCATATAACATTTATTGGTTATTTTGATCATATATATGACAAAATACAAAATTTCAGAATGTGAAAATATAAAGAATGGAGGTAATTTGTTATGGGCCTACAAATGTCTCTGGTTACTATTAATGATGAAAGTATTTTAAACTGATTGTCGCTGAATATCCATTGATAATCAATGTTACTGTCATCAGAACCTCATCTTCAATCCCCACATTATCTGATAAATATATCTGGTCTGACAATCTTCTGAACAACCACACAATTCAGTACATTTCATCTCTGCGTGAAGGCAACTACATCAATTAGTACTACAATCTGTTTTGTAAGAACACTTTACCAACATTAGAATCAACTTAGGTGTAGGCAGCTTTTTGGACATAATTGGTACAAGTCTATCATCTTCCAGTACCCATCCATAGTTAGTTTCAGGAAATAAATAAGGTCGTGGTTCGTTGACTTTTACCCAAATCATCGTGATGTAGTACGCCCAGCAAAGTTGTTGTCTAAGTGCCTGTAGAGTTAATCTGTGACGCTTAATCTTCAATTTCAGACTTACCCTTCAAACCGTGTTTCTAAAAGGAAGGAATTAATAGACTATATAGCCTAAGAAGTGTTACCACATGTGCTTCCATTACTCTGTGGCCCGGCATGGTCATGTGGTTAATGTGTTTCACTCGTAAATTGCGGGTCGCGGGTTAGAATCCCTGTCCCACCAAACATGCTCACCCTTTCAGCCGTGGGGGCTTTATAATGTTATGGTCAATCCCACTATTCGTCGGTAAAATAGTAACCCAAGAGTTGGAGGTGGGTGTTGATGACTAGCTGCCTTCCCTCTAGTCTTTCACTGCTAAGTTAAGGATAGTGCAGATAGCTCTCATGCAGCTTTGCGCGAAATTCAAAACAAACAAACAAACCATTACTCTGTACACATGTTTCTCTTTTACGATTTTTGTGACCACTGTAGGGGAATACATTCCAGTTTCGACCTAGAGCTGGTAAATTCCACTCCTTTCAATGTATCGACCAAGTGCTTTAAGAAAAGAGAGGAGAGTGTGCAATTCACCAATACAGTTGATAAACTTTCCTCTCATATCATCTGTCAACATGAGCTTCTGTTGGCTTTCCTTCTTCCACTATTGCGACACTGACATTTTGTGCTCTCATCAAGGCCAAGTTTTGGTGAATGTCTGATCAATGAAGGTGCAACAGCTACATTTGTCATTTTTCTAGTTGCAGCAATTTATTAAGGAATTAAATGAGCCCATGTTGTTTCGGATTTAGAAAGTACACTTGCATGTTCTTCTTTTTCTTCTGTTGTAGCACCTATTTCTGAAAGATTTTCTTCTGAAAATTCTGATTTTTGATCTGTTTTTGATGATATCATAATTTCAGTGTCATATTCTTTTTTGTCTCGCTACTGGCATTGTTGATTTTGCTAGCCATTACCCAGGACATATGCCACACGTGATATATTTTGTTGATACCTTTATAGATGTCAGTAATGAAACATAGCTTTGAATGATATTTTAGCTTTGGTGGTTGGCAATGAAGTAAAGGAAGCTGTATAGGGTCTCAGAATAGTCCCTAAGATCTTCTTTATTAGCCTCAGCGAAGATCCATTGGATTTGCATATTTGCCTTTTTTGTGATACATTACTATTGCAGTTCCATGTAGTGTCTTTCCCAGTAGGCATGTCTTCCAGAAAGTCAACATTGTCTATCACAAAATAGACAGACTGACCTTTGACAATGAAATGTGGAATGAACAATCCATTGAGTTCTTCATTCTTTTTACCACAGCATTAGCTAAACGTGCTTTTAATTTAAGGACTCTTGGATAATTCTCAGCAAGACCAAACTTTGATGCAACTTGCATGAGGCCCTTCTTTCGTGCTTACTGATGGAGAAAAACACAGTCCCTTGGAAAAATGACACCTCTCCCCCTTTTCAGTTCTTAGTACATATCGAATCTGTCTGTCTCACTTACAAGCAGTCACTAAATACTCTGCCACATCAGCTGCACTCTGATGATTGTTCGCTTCCTCTGTGTATCAACAGCAACCTTTGGACCTTTGATTACCCATCTAATGAATGTGCCTAACTTTATAATCATTAAAGGTATGTTTAATGATCCACTTTCTACTTCTTGTTATTTACTTTCTTAAAAGCTGCTTTCATTAAAAACTTAATTTTAGAGGTTGCATCAGTCTTACTTGATGCGATAACAATAGATGCTACTGATGTTATTTTTGAACACATTTCTTCTGGTTCATTCTTACGTCTTGAGTTTTTAAACTCAACATCAACAATATTGTCAAGCATTGAACTCTTCAAATGTCGTTTGAAATTGTCAGGTTCTTGGATTGAAACACTTTTCTCTTGCAAATTATTAAGATAAATTTTATTCACAGTGTTCATGTCTAAAATTACTGAAGATGAATTTTTCAGAGCAATCTTAACAATGTTTATCATCTCTAAATCCTGAAAAGTTTTACCGACACCGTTGGTCCGATATCTTTCTTGCTTACTATTAACTTTTCTCTTTAATTTAACCCAACAAGGCAGATGATATTTCATATCTTATGCTATGGCATCAGATGGCTCATTTAAGATACTGCCAAGTCTCACTTTCAATACAATGTTTTTGCTTCCATCCACAGCAGTTTTCACCTTCTCTCTCGTCATGTAAGTTGTTATTTCTTGTACATATTGGTCTGATTTTTCTTGATATACACAGATCTCTACTATGAGATGAGGTAGATGACCTATGATTTCTTCCGTGAGATATGGATTCCATTGGTTCTTGTTGACTCGATGGTCTTCCAACACACTTTATTGCCTTCTCGTATCTCACCGTTTCTCTTTCTAACAAAGTTGATGTAGTAAGAGTTAGTAACAGTTTCTGTGACAGGCTACCAATTTTCAATTAAGGTCTGCAACTGACAGTTCAATCAATATATCCACAAGATCTGTATATTCAAGGTCTCTATAATCCACGCTTTGTCTAGAATAGGTAACAAGGTTTTTATATGATGCACATTGTGGCTTCTTGGTAACGGCCTCATCACTTGATTCCTGGCATATAATACATAAACTGAAATTGTGCGTTGACTTTTTTTTTTGCTGATTCAAATGCCGCCATTTCTTATTTATTACTTCAGTTCCTGATATTCACGTTTCAAGTTGTTTCTTTTGAAACTCATCTGAAAGTAGAAAAAGACAAGTTTGAGACATGCTTGCAACATTTATTACAGGACAATACATTTGACAGAATGCTGATTAATAGATATTCTGGAGAAATGAAAACATACAGATAGGCAGATAGACGATGAACGGAGAGGTAGGTAGACAAACAAACTGGAAGATTAACACGATCATGGACACACTAGAAATATGTTGATGTAATTAAAACAAGTGGGAATTTTCAAAAGGTCGTGGCACTTGAAATTCTTTTAGGTAGGATTAGAGTAAATTAATCTATAAGACCTCGGGCGTGATCAAATACATCAATCGAAAGGTTTGACCTACTGAGTCTAAAACTGTAATTAAATTTCATATCGGTAAAGAGATGACGGTGCTATGAGCTAAACGTTTGTACCTGAAAAAACACTTCATAGGTCTGTTCTCTGTACAAATCATCTTGTAAACTCAAAAATGTTGGACTACTTATCTCGTACAGCATGAAAATAATTTAACAGGCATTAATATAAAATATTAAAATGAAAATAATTTCATCCATTCATTGAAAAACATTGCTGCTACTATTTCAATGTGGTACATGTTCATCTTAAAGATAACGTTCACATTACGTCACATACGACGTCATGGTCGTATACTTGCTTTCTACTCCAAGATATACTCAACACTAAATAGACAGGTTTATGACAGTCATTCGCATTTACAGTAATGTACACGCTTCTAAAAAATGCATGCCCCCCCTTCAGTGGCATAGCGGTAAGACTGAAGACTCTAGAAACCGGGTTTGGATGCCCATGATGGGCAGAGCACAGATAGCCCATTGTGTAGCTTTGTGCTTAACTTCAAACAAACAAACAAAGGAGCACTCACTAGAGCGCATACCTCTGACACTCAGCGTTGTTCATATTCGGCTTTCAAAAAATACGAAAGTGTATCGTTTTTCCGTCGTTATCAACGGACACGAACCAAGAAAATGATGACTAATAGTCCACCAGATTCATTAAAATCCGATCATTTTTGACTGATTTACAGAGCAAAAATATTCTGGTAATAAAGCAACACATTTTACTTACCGGACATTAGATATGTCACGTATTAAGCTGTGATGAATATAAGGTAATCAGACACACATCTTTATAAATAGTGCCAGAACTCCTTTAGGGAATGATTACAATAATAAACCCAAGTTGCTTATTTTCTTGTTGTTTTTTTCAAATATGCGTGCAGATGTTTAATGTTTATGTGTATGCATATATTATTAAAAACTTGCCTTTCTCTTCGGGTGGCTGTCAGCAATCGTATGTAGTGGGTGATTTTCGATAATTTCCCATAAATATTACGTTTTATGTTTTTACTCACAGGTTCGTAGTGCAAACCGATAATTATGTATTTTACACATATTGATATGTAAGTATATTTCCCCCCGAGATCACTGTGGATTATCGCTGAATGGATAAATATGACCGCTGGTGAGATGGGAGACCATATGATCGAGGGGGGGGGGGGTATCTAAAGAGCAAAGATTACTTTCTCACGGCTACGGTTGCCCTCGAGACGGACGGGTCGCTTGCATCATGAGTAGCAACGTCGACGACTGGGTCCCCGCGCACCTGATACAGAACATGAATAGAAATGAATCTTTATGAAGCCCGCCCAGCAATATACAGTTTACGACACAGAAATACAACCTACTCGCAAGATAAGGTTGCTTTCTGAAATCTCCAGTCTTTTTCAAGTGTTTGTTTGTTGTTAAGCGAAAATATACACTACCGGCTCTCTGTGCTCTGCTACCACGGTGTCGAAACCCGATTTATAGTATTATAAACTCTCAGACTTACAGCTGGACCACAGAGAAGTTTTTCAAGTGTTAAAAACATTAGCCGATGTTTTCGTATATAATATCTCTAAAAGATTATCTTAGACTAAGTTTTATATATTATTACTCACGTATTTCATAAGTTTATGAAATAGGGTGTAGTAACTGTCTAAAATAACACGCCGCTACAACAAAAAAAGCAATTTATTAAACTGTAATAACACTTGAAATAAAATTTAGCACTTACCAAGAACACTATTAATACACACGTGTCTGGTCAGGACTTGATAGTTTAATGTTATAAATAGAAAGTAACTTCCTATCATGTTTCTTCATTCAAGTGTTTTCTTCGATATCCAATAGAAGTGAAGTTGAATTTTTCAGTTGAGTTGCAGTGGGAAGAGTTCATTTCTGTAGATAGCGGCAGAAACAGATATATTTCATGCTTAGAAACGCTGTTGTGGTGTACAGCCCAGAAGCATGTGATTTGCAGTAAGAGTATTTACACGTAACGATTAAAACTGATCTGTTAGTATTTTAAAGAAGCACTTTTGGTAACAGAAGTGAGTAATGTGTAGAAGGACGTGATATTGGTACATCAATTAGTTTATGTTGAAAAACGCACTATTTTAATTGGAAGTCCAGAAACGCATGGTGTGAATACGACGTGTTCCAAATAGAGAAAAATTTATACCAGTTATATGACTCAAGGCTTTATGGGGAGGTATATTAGTAATGATTCATGATTCGTAATGTTTGTGGAAGATTTTATAAATCTTGGCTAAGCTTCTTAATGGACTTCCACTCTACAAAGACAATTACATGTACACGGAATCACACTAATTAACTATTTGTTCAGACATCAATGTGTCTTTTATTTTATCTATTTCGCATTGAATTCAATATCTGGCAATTATTCATCGTAAGCGGTAATTGCTGCTCAATTAATTATTTTAATAGATCAATAGATAATTCTTCCAACTCTCCAGTGAAAAAACTCTAACAATTATTCAAAATGCTAAATTTCTTTCCATTTATCACAGTGGTACTACTGTTTTCTCTCGAAAATGCTTGGCTTGTAACGTTCTAGATTAATCACAGTGGTACTACTGTTTTCTCTCGAAAATGCTTGGCTTGTAACGTTCTAGATTAATCACAGTGGTACTACTGTTTTCTCTCGAAAATGCTAGGCTTGTAATGTTCTAGATTAATCACAGTTGTACTACTGTTTTCTCTCGAAAATGCTTGGCTTGTAATGTTCTAGATTAATCACAGTGGTACTACTGTTTTCTCTCGAAAATGCTTGGCTTGTAATGTTCTAGATTAATCACAGTGGTACTACTGTTTTCTCTCGAAAATGCTTGGCTTGTAATGTTCTAGATTTTATTATATTGGGATAGCACAACAACTGATTCTCAGCATACTTGAAACTAATAGAAATATGCTTTACTATACCTCTTTTCTGTATATTTGTAATAATATGCATTGTTTGGTGTTTTAAGAAAGCATTTTGTTCTGGAAAGTCATCTAATATTTCAAACCCTTCTGTAAAGGTTTCGGAAAAGAAACGCGAACTTATATATATATATAGTACAAACAAAGTGGAATATTATTTTAAAACAAGATGTTGTAGATCCCAGTAAAACAATTATAAGTCGATTGATGTGAGCCATACGAATTAAAGATGTTGGTGAAGCATTAACCTCTTGTTGTGTGTTAAATCTATATTCTTGTGTAATTACAGCAAAACAGTTATTCACTTTATGAATAGTAACTATTCATTATTACTATTGGTCAGATTGAGTGGGCTTTCGTTCACTGATACACGTTTTCTTAACTAATAGAAGTTGATTTTTCACATATATCTTAATTCACCGACACAGTTGTCTTAATTGCAGTAAATGATCACTAAAGTCCCAATATCGTTCCAACATGACTAAACCCGAGTAAAGTACAGAAAATAATTTCAAAGCATTGAAAAACGAGGACTCGTTATTGGTTTAAAAACTGAACTGATTTATTTATACCGTTGTTTATGTCAAGTTTGAAACTTCACTAAACATTTTTCAACACCTTACTTCGATATAGTGTTATAATAATTTCAGTGTAATGTGTGGCGAGTGAAAACTTTGTGTGAATGGTATATGCTCAATGCGAGTATGTACTAAGAACGGGAAATACACAAATGAAATCATTATAAATGCCTGGTCCTATACATATTTACCATTAGAGAAGAGGCGCTAATGTGAAATTACCTTGTAGTATCTCACGCCTCGGTAATTTCTTATTATTGTTGTTACCTCTCCTCAAGTGGGGATTTATTTCACACTTTGCTGAATATTATTTAGTTCACAGTTAAATTCTTATCTGTGGTGAGTAAGAACGTGGTTTGCAGAGATTTGTCATTTGTCAAAGTATTTGGGAAGTATAATGTGTCGGACGTGTGTGGATAATTTTTGTTAATTTAACCTTAGGTGTTTCCTCTGCATAGTAGATTAAATATATATATATATATAAATGCAGACACTGTTAGTAACCTGATACGCGACAGATCTTAGTATAACAAAGCACCAATGTAAAGGAGAAAGGGAATTTTTAGAAGCTTATAAGCAGTACTAAGTGGACAAACTAACTTATGATGACTGACTATAAGATAACACGAGAAATAGGTATTAAGAATATTGAAATATGAATGCAAAATGATTACAAATTAAAACATTGCCAAAACATTAACATTACTGTATAATACCCGATTATACATATAGTCCATGTCCACAGTTTCCAAGAGATGATCATGTCTAGCAAAATGGAGAATCTTAACCAATTAACTGATAAGTTTCCTTCAGAAATGACATAGTTTTAACTTCCAAGAGGTATATGTCCCGGACCCATTTTGAGGTGCTCGATTGAAAACATTTTACAAGTTTTTATAGCTACACCTATGTTAGTTTTATTCTAACATTGTTTTAAGTGTCTTCCGGTGGGTCAGCGATAAGTTTCTTGACTTACAGCGCTAAAGTCCTGGGTTCGATTCCTTGCGATGAAAAGCGTGCACATAGCCCATTGTGTAGCTTTGTGCTAAAATACAACAACTTGATTTAAGGAATTAATAAAAGCTAGTTGTGTGTAATAACGCGAGGATTGTTCTTAGAAAACATAACGCTCTAAGATGGCGTTACTGAGAACAGTAAAAATAACCTGGTTTAGACTGGACATAGTTAAGAGTTAAGAATAAATAAATGGCAATGGAGCTAGCATTCAAAATTTTGTAGAGTTTTCATCTGGTACTTGGCAAAAATATGACAGCTAGGTAAAAAGCCTTCTTAGGTAATGAATGAAGCTGTTAAAAAGAATTTACCAGGTTTCTTCCACAGAAGGCTGCGAAGAAATTAGCTCATTCAGCTACATGTACTTGGTTGTCCATTACGAAATAGTTGAATACGTTATGTTAAAACGATTTTAGAGCCTTACTACGTCGTTTCAGTCCATGTCTCCACTACCGGTCATGCTCTTTCTGACTGCCGCGCATCTTGAAAATAGTCCTCCAGTGTAGTTTCCATTGCAAAAGGTTTCGTCGTAAGGCTGACATGTCAGAAGCACATTACTACTCTCTGTAGACTTTCCATAAGTCATGTAGATGTAGTGTACGAGGACGATGAGTTCGAGGGTTTTTTCAACAGTTGAGTTACACATAAATCCAAAGGTACCACATCTGGTGACTTAGCCAGTATATCTGCATATGAAATAGCATGAATACCCGTTTTATTCTCCAACTGCTTGAAGTATGTGATGGTTGAACGGATATGTCGTGGAAGCAGCTTTTGTACACATGATTTGTGTCGATTTTCCAAAAGGAGAACCTTGTTTATGTTGCATATGGACGGCTTTTGTAACGGATCTTTGTGTTCTTGGATTCTCACCTATTATAAAACACCACACTTTACTACCACTGCTGGGATACAACTTTTTGCAGGTCTCTTTCTAGGTAGTCCTGGTGCGCCAAGTTGATCTATATTCCTTTGTTATAACATATCATTAAGTACAAGGAATATCCTCATCTTGGCAATTATAAATCTCCAATCTCAACACATCCTTATTATCTGAGTGTATGAATATCTTGCGTAGGAAGGGAATGTTAAATACCATGTTAAATACCCTGATCAAAGTGATCAGTTTTCGATGGCATCACACTACCTACTTATTGCCAAATAATATCAAAATATAGTTCTGATATATCCCGTTCAATCGCGACTTTATATCAACTGTGATTGTCACGTGACTTGCTGATTTGTGCAATCTAATCCACATCACTTTAGTATAAATTACTCAACCATCTATAAAAATTGTCGTAAGTCATCTAAGTTGTCTTATGCAATAAGTAATATTGGAAAGCAAGTTTTTTTTTAAATCAACGGTTATTTCATACAGAAATGACTCAAACTTATCAATTGGTATAAGATCACAGCTTTTGATATACGGATTTCTGGCTTAAAGATAAGAGCATTAAATGTGGGTTTTTAAAACACGTTGTATTATATAATTTTTAACGTTTCTTAATATTGCAAAAAATATCAAACAGCTTTTTATAACTGCACTATGTAGTAGCTCGTGCAAAAATGTCTAAATATTAAGCCATTAGAAGTGTTAAAATTATAATTTTTTTCAAGTTTTAAGTTGCACTGTTATCTAACGTTACACTATGTATTTTAGAAAGTTTAAAGTTGGCATAATTAACACAGACTGAAATGCTTTGTAGTATTTTAACGACAACTAACGAGAAATTTTGATATGAATAAACTTTTCAATGAAAACAGTTTGGGAAAAAAATTTCAATTCTTGAAATGTTAATTACATATTTTTGGTTCTGATATTGCTAATATTGTTCTGGATAGTAATAATAAGAGAGACTCATGAGGAACCCATAAAAAGTGTTCAGAATATTAAAATATGAATGCAAAATGATTACAAATTAAAACATTGCCAAAACATTACTGTATAATACCCGATTAATTAACACTGCTTTGAAGTTAAAGAGTAAACATTTAGTTCGTTAGATTAATGTTTGCTAGATTTCGCTGAGTCGATAACTGATGTTACTTACTAGAAGACTTGAAAGGAGTTCACTCGATGTGGGGGAACTTCCAGCAGAAAGGGAATTAATTTGAACTTTTGTCGAGTTGATAAACATGTCTCGCGACGAGCAAGTAAGAACCGTTGAAAGACTGCCAAAACGTTGAAGACGAACATTTTAATAAATTGATTGTGCGATAAACAAAAAAATGTGAGTGCTAAACAAATTATGGTCATGGTCAAAGAGAAGAAATTATTTTTCAGTGGAAATTTTGAATTTGGCAAACACATAAATTATTATGAAAGTTGTTATTTATACAACTAAAATAATAAAAATAAATTATTGTCTTCTGATGATGGATGGAAGATGAAGACCCTTTTATATGATGAATTTTGCCAATATAATATTGATATAATTTTAATCTCTGGAAGCTCTACAGGTAATTCAATAATTGTTACTTCGACGCTCTTGCTTGAGGGTTAGAATCCTCCGTCCCACCAAACATGCTCGCCCTTTTAGCCGTGAAGGCGTTGTAATGTGACGGTCAATCCCCCTATTCGTTGGTAAAATAGTAGCCCAAAAGTTGACAGTGGGTGG
>NW_013666430.1:198083-210686 GCF_000517525.1 Limulus polyphemus
AAACAAACTCTCTTAATTGTGAAATTTAAACAATAAATAGTGCAATGTATTCGATATATAAGTTCGATATTAAAGTTTTTCATTTACTTCGTTCATTTTTCATTCACACTGAGTTTACAATACACAGTATTCCAATAACCTTGCAATCTCTTGTGAGTTTATTGTAGCTTCAACACTAGAGGGGAAAGGTTAATGAATCTTGAACAACGTTGAGAATTAAACAAAAGTGATGTATACAGAGAAAACAAAAGCTGTATTTTAGGTAATTAACCTACTTAACTTTACTACCGTCTACAAACCCTCGAGGTATGCCTTATTATCCACGAGGTCGAACAACGAAACTCCTCATCCTCCAGTATCTCTTCTCCCAGAATATCCGGCTCGTGACTCGACACCACATCCTAATTCCAAGGCCGCCGCGGCCCTGGTGGGGAGGGGTCGTAGCCAGCATTAGACAGTCACTTTCATTGGTTCAATTCATTCCATTGGCTATCAGTAGGATGTTCGTAGATTTAGAGACTTTGGGAACTTCCCTTAAATCCAACCCTCCTACCTTAATTCTGACTTTTCTGACCCTGGCATTTTGTTTGATAGTATTTGATAAAAGAGTTAGAACCACAATCTTTTAGTAAGTCTAACCCCCCCCCATTTCTTCCCACCCTCCTTTCCTGAATGCTCACATCCAAATTATGCAGATCAAGATTTGATATGAACGTTAAGCTCAAGCTGTGCATACACATATATTGAAAAAGAAGGGGAAACACCCCCTTCCTTGTCCGTGTTTCACACCAGATACATAACTATGCCTGTCTTTAAGCCTATGAAATACTACCCTTAATTTGCACGAACTCTTTAACATGCGTAGCATTTTTTCGTCTTCTTGTTCGCTTTCTTGATTCTTATTATTTTCTTCAATTAAAGCCAGGTAAAACAATGTTCTATACACTTCCATAGCTTCTATGTAGAATTTAGTCCTAGATGCTGTTTCTAAACTGTTTTGTTTATCAAAATCGCAATGAAAACTTATCAAACTTTGAAAGAATCATAGATTTAAAATTCGCGACGAAACTTGTTAACATCAAAAGGATAACTTTGATTTGTCCGACGGCCAACTGTCTATCAATGCAGAATAATTTGAATATTCGACTTTACTCGGACGTATTTCGCGTTTTAGAGTTAAAGCTAATATCCAGAGACATCATTTGCTGCAGAGCAAGTGGAAGTTATCCCAAGACTCTGGTTTGCGCCCCCCCCCCAGAGTTTACGATGTATAACGTATAAAATGATCGAATGTTTCACAAACGAATCAAAGAACTACAATGCAGAGAATATACAGTGACACCTTGTTTCTCTTAAAAAGACGCATTAAAAGAAACCTTAAAGCGAAGTACGTTTTTCTCCTTTCAATTAATGGCCCGGCATGGCCAGGTGGTTAGGGCGCTCGACTCGCAATCTGAGGGTCGCGGGTTCGAATCCTCGTTCCACCAAACATGCTCGCCCTTTCAGCCGGTGGGGCGTTATAATGTGACGGTTAATCCCACTATTCGTTGGTAAAAGAGTAGCCCAAGACTTGGCGGTGGGTGGTGATGACTAGCTGCCTTCCCTCTAGTCTTACACTGCTAAATTAGGGACGACTAGCGCAGATTGCCCTCGCGTAGCTTTGTGCGAAATTCAAAAAACAAACAAACAAATCTTTCAATTAATTACATGCCCTTCTTCATTAGGTTGTAAAGGTTGTCTTTTTGCAGAAAGTTGAAAGTTGGTCAGGCACCTTCGTTTGATATCACGTTAATTTTATTATATTGATAATACAGTTCCATTCAGCAGACACAATGCATTTATTACCCTTGAAGTAGTGTCAAACACTAACTTCTATAATAATATTACCGAAACAACCAAAAGCAAGCACTCACGTTTCCTCACAGCCCCTTTCATTAAAAAAGAAAAAGAGAAAAAATAGTCCATGAAAACTGTCTAAGCCTTCAAATACATCAGGTGAATGAAATTATATGGAAATATGAGTTAAAGGCCAAGAAATGATAATTCAACTTGTTAAAAATGCTATCAAGTAAAACATCGCTCAATTTTGTTTTAGATCATCCTGGTATGTACCTTTCAAATATCATATAAATATAGTTTTACCATTCAACTGTAACACCTACTATTCTACCCCATAATTATTTGGAGGGTTATTTATTATCATGCTAATATGAAATTCTAAACCTATAATTTCATGAAGTTAACTTGTTTTTATATAATGATAGGTATTTTACTCAATCGTATAAAACATGACGTAATGGATTACATTATGATAACAAAAACTCTAAAACTACATTAAGCAAAAGGATGTTGAACGATGACCCGATCGTAAAGTTCATGTGAAATTTCTTTTAGTTTTATAATAGTTTAATCAAATAATCTTAAAAATACTTTTTTTGCAAAAGTTAATATTTTTGTAAGCAAAGATTTATAAAACTGTTCTATAGTTGAAACTCTAATAGGTATTCCAAAAGAAGAAAGAACGAGGTAAGAAATTATATCTTATTCTAGCCCCCCCCCCCCTCAGTGGCTCGGTGCTAAGTCTGAAGGTTTATAACGCTAAAAATCGAATTTCGATGCCTGTGGTGTGTTCAGTACAGGCAGCTCATTGTATAGCTTATTGCTTCGTTATAAACAAACAAATATTACTTTTTACTTAAGTAAAAGAGCCATAAAACAAAATAACTCGACTGAAACGTCTTTCCTCCGACCACCCAGATTAGATACAAACCCGTAAGGAAATACTGTCATTAAAAGGATAGTCAGTTATTTGTCGTCTCTTACACCTATTCATAGTGTCTATCTCGCCTTATTTCGTCATTGAAACAACGTGCCTTACTAAAGGAGGTCTTTTCATCTACGATTCAATGATGACGATTATGTTTAGAAGAGGAAATATTCGAAAGGAATTTTGAGCGAGAGTAGTTTTTTTTTTAAACAAGTATATTAATATGTTATTACAAAAAGGCAATTATCATGGAAAAGCTAGCCTAAAATTTAGGCTTTAACTCTGCTTTTATAATCTTTACCCATTCATCTGATCGAGAGCATGAATTTTAATCCATCATACTGGCTGAGGCGTTTCGACGCATTATTCGGAAAATGTAATATGATTTGTAGTCGGAAGATGGTTATTTACCAATATTCAACTGAGATCTATTTTACTCTGTGTAGATTTACTATCAGTACTCAGCTATGATAAGTGAAGCATATTTCCAGTATTTTAAAATATATTCATTCGTTAAGTGCTATCCACACACACAAAAGAAACCTTTTCTATTATTATTATTATTATTGAATTATATAATAATACATATCATTTCTCTCTGCTATCGTTATCGAATTTTCTGAATACGTTTTAATACCAGTTGACTCGAATACCTCTGACTAATATGGCATACTTACAGTTTTTGGCTTTAGATCAGGTAAACAAGTTCTGTCTAGTAATTTTCCGTTACGTGTACTCATCTTCATGGCCATCACATCGTATTTCTCCCTTGATACGCTATCTCTCCCAATTACATAGGACCCAGAATGTACGATCCATTTGCGACCTCTCATAAACCTCGTTTGAGTGTCCTGGGTATATATATTATTTATACGAATTATGAAAATGGCTGGGTTGTGAATGAAACCAATAAACCCATTGAGATATCAAGTACATCTATATACGCATTATATATATGTGGTATCTCTAAGGCGGTTAGCCCCCCAGTGGCACAGCGGTATGTCTGCGGACTTACAACGCTAGAAACCGGGTTTCGATACCCGTGGTGGGCAGAGCACAGATAGCCTATTGTGTAGCTTTGTTCTTAACTTCAAACAAACAAACTAAGGCGGTTAACACCAACTGAGGACGGGCGCCTAGTTGCTTTTGACGTTTAGTTTCTTGGTGCGTTACACACTAGGAATTGAATGATAAAATTCGTTATGTTAATATAAAACGATTTGATTGACCTCGTTTATTAAAGATATGATTGAAAAACTTTTGATTTGAAAGTATTCATTTGTTTAAAGCACAGGAAGTAGCATGACAGAAAAAGCTGCACGACAGTTGGGAAAGACAATAAGCATATAAAGTTGTTTGAACAGAACAAGACAAAACGCGTTCTTCTAGCGGTTTACATACTCTTTCATTACTTTATACAACTAAATATTCTCTATGATGTAACTTTCAATAGAAACAATAATCAAATTACTGAGGTCCCATCACTGATCGAAGGTACTTTTCTACACCTTGTAGATCAGACAAGTCATCAAACAATTCGCTGGGTTGTTGTTTTCAGCATATTTTCATGGATAATTTACTAGTAAAGATAAAGCAAAGCAGACCAAAGCCCGGATTTCTGGTTGAATTTAAATGGTTTTTTTTTCTTGAATTATTTTCATGTGACAAATTCAGTTGAATTATTCACACAATTTTAATGAACATATTTCCAGAAAACAAAAACAATTATTTATGGTAATAAATTTAAGTTAGGTTAAAAGGACCGTAAGTATTTGTCAGAAGATATTATTAATGAAGTTTATTTGCTTCAGCGCAAAGCCACATATTGGGATATTTGCACTTTGACCACCGTGGGGAATTGAGCACCAGATTTTAGCGTTGCAAGTCCGTAAAGTTACATTTGACCCTCCGCGGGACTATTAGGTAGTGCTGTGCTACAGTTTAACAAAACATTTAACGCTCCACTGAATGAAAGTAGATTTGTTGAAGGATCTTTATACCAAGAAATATTTGTAATGTAATGATTTAAGTTCAGATTGTTGCTATATACACTTTAGTTTATGTTTGACTTGTATAAGTGCAAGGATCTGATTATTGCATAGGTTGCAGTAATTTATTAAATTATAATTTAAAAAAAGACAATATTGGAACCATATTAACAAAAAAAATGAAAGCTTTACCTAAGACCATCAGAAAGAGTAGCAGTTGAGATGGCTAATCGCTAACTGTTCTTGAGATGGCTAATCGCTAACTGTTTTTGAGATGGCTAATCGCTAACTGTTTTCACCTAACACAGTTAAACATACGTAAAAAAAGGAAAAACAAAAAGGTACATGCAATACATCTTTAGTTGCCATACTGGAAAACCCAAACAAATAGTTGATTTGTATATAGTGGCAGAGCTGTAATTGGAAAACCAAAAATTGTGCCGATAATACAGAAACTTGTATAAATAATATTAAATTTGAAGAGCCTCAGAGAGATCGTGAAATGTAAAATGAAGAACTAACATTCAAGTTTAAAAATAACATGGATTTACTTAGAGATTAAACAATAAGAAAATTGTGAAATAAGAAAGTATAGTAATATACCAGTTCTGGTTAGGAAGGAATTAATGTTATTAGAGAAAAAAGAAGGATTATTGAGAAATAAGAACGAGTGGTGAGTATTATGTAAACTAGTAGAGTTTGTTTGTTTGTTTTTTGAATTTCGCACAAAGCTACACGAGGGCTATCTACGCTACCTGCTCCTAATTTAGCAGCGTAAAACTAGAGGGAAGGCAAATAGTTATCACCACCCACCGCCAACTCTTGGGCTACTCTTTTACCAACGAATAGTGGGATTGACCGTCACGTTATAACGCCCTCACGGCTGAAAGGGGCGAGCATGTTTGCTTTCGAGCCCGCGACCCTCAGATTGCTAAGCGAGCGCCGTAACCATCTGGCCATGCCGGGCAACTAAAAGAAAATCGTAAACATTTGCGTTAAATTAGTATCTTTATTGTGAAAGTACTTCTTTAAATACAGGATTTATAGAACATTACAAAAATAATTCTAATCACAGACACCGAAATCTATAAGTAAATTTGTCTTAAACCTAATACTAGTTAGACTTTTATTAAGTGTGTTCTATATTCGAGGAAAAGATAACTTAACAGTGTATCTCGTGTACGTTTTTTGCTTTAATTTAGTTAGGGCTAAATTTTACCGTACTTAATACTATCAATAAATAAACTTATAATGCTATTCTACGACCTAACGTTAGACATTTTTAAAACTTTGATAAACCTTTAATACGTTGTTCTATATAATGTTTACTAAAGTATATTTTCATCCGTCTTTTGTTTATATCCGTTAAAGTAAATGTGCACGCATGCGAACTTAGATAGTAAGGTGCGCGCGCATTTTCAAGACAGACAGAAACTGAGTATTTTTATAATAGATGACGTTGCTGAAAGTTTTAAACAAGTTCTGGTTGGGAAGGAATTGTTGTTATTATTTTTGTAGAAAGAAAAAAAAATGATTACATTGAGAAAAAGAAACGACTGTCTGGTGACTATTATAGTAAATGATGTTGCTGAAAATCTTAATGAAAAATTTAAGAACTCTGTCAGCTGTCAGATACACCTAATGAAAATACTGGACATTAAAGTAAAAATTAGTAAAAAAAGGTATATAAGGTCGTGTCTTAAAAAAAATAAAACAAAAATCGAATACCAATAATACTATGTTAAATATCTATTATGACACTGAAAAGTTAATTAAAATTGTATTATGAACGACTTTAGAAAACTAACAAAGTTAAGAAAGACAAAGATACGAGATGTTAAGTCTTTTGAAACAGCATCCATGTACAGTTAATGATACGAGGTTGAAGAAGAATCTGTATAATAAGATTCAGTGTCTGTGTGTGCCATTTAACTCCTCCTAAACCGCTGGTCGCACCGAATTCTAAATGGTCCCGATGTTTGTACATAGATAAAACTTTTCACCCAACCCCTTAGGGAAAACACTTTTACGAGGATTCCTCGAACGTGGACCCCCAAATTTGGCATTGACTTTCATTAGAGCACGTAAGTAAGTACACCTACTAATTACCGTTCGTAGGTTCGTTAAATAAATTAAACTTGCATTATAGCGGCAATAATCATTAAATTGAAAAAATGAAAAATAGTAGTTCTAGCAATAAATTTGCATTATAGCGACCCTGTAAATGCAAGCCATAGGCCCACGGGTTCGCTAGTAGTTGTAGTATTGTGTAAGCTTAAGTCGCCCAATTTGCGACGAATATACTGTCCAAGAGTGCATAATGTCTAAACATGAAAAGTGGAAAAATATTATTAAAGAAATTGAAAGTGTAGGAATGGGTGCACCAAAAAGTGAGGAAACAAGGTAGGAATGGGCATAGTGTAACATACACCCGCTTGTAAGATTGTACAGAAAAAGTTTTATTGCATATGCCCATTTCTATATTGCTTCCTCACTTTTTGGTGCACCCATTCTTACACTTTCAATTTAATTTATTTTCCACTTGTTCATGCCCTTTTTTTCATAACAGGTGACATAATCTTATGCATCATTCATTCCTTTGCGTTGATATCCTGTATGTATATCATCAGTGTGTGTGTGTGCACCATAATATTATAATATAAATAATGGTGTATGTGTGTGTGCATTGTCATCACTTATGGTTTGTTTAGACATGTTTGAGTGCTCATGTGTGCTGTACATGTGATAGCACAGAGTCTATAGTGTGAAATGTACTTTGGGTGATGTAATGTGAGTTGTGGTTGTGTGCATTTACTAAGGCTTAATAGATTAGTTAATTAATTTTGTTTTTTATAGGAAAACTTTAGCGCTAGCACGTGGTCCCTGTGCAATTCTATTTGGTGCACTTATAACTATGTTATAACTGTTTGTTACACATCTAGAAGCGTTCAACAATGTCGGTCAGTCAGTGAAATGGATAAATTTGTGGTTTTGTGAATTTTTTGTATCTGCTCCGCTGAATTTCTCAAGTGGTTCTATGACTTGTAATTATTTATGTGGTTTGTTTATTACCAAACGGTGTCTCTCAAATACCTTTGAACATTCATTAATTGGTTGTTAAAGGAGTATATGGGTAAATGGTTTGCACTGCATGTATTGTGTATCCACTCCATTCCTACTATATGTACTACCGTACTTATAATTACCTGAAATCTAATAATATTATAACATTAAAGATTATAATCAACCTGTAATATTAGCTTAAATATTTTTATTATTTTAAATGCATGTTATCTACGGCGTTGTCGATAGCACTAATGAATCATAATTGTGAAGTTGTGATATCAGATACATTAATAATAATTTCCTACGATTTTCATCTATGCCTTGAACTAAAGATAACACTATCAGATTTTGTTAGTGATATTGAAGTTATGTTCCAATATTGTTTTTATTTATTTACATATTTGCATTGATTGGTGTAGCTTGAGTAGTTAAATTGATGAATTTGCTGAATGGCATGATAACTAAAAATTTCTATATCATGCAAGTTTAACTGCAATTTTATCAATATTTATTTTAAGCTTTTATAATATTCAGTTAACTATATAATTCCTATTACTAGCAGGGTTATATTATGCATATAGAGGATGAGTACGTTATATTGAAACGATTTTCGATCCTTATTGCGTCGTTAAATGTCGCTACGTCTAATGGTCCTCTGTCAAGACTACGTATGCATCTTGACAATAGCCCTGCAAAATAATTTCCATTGCAAAAGGCTCAGTCGACGTGACCAGTATGTCTTCGTATAGAATTAGCAGGAATACTTCATTATCCAGCCGCTTAAAATATATGACAGTTGTATGGAAGGTATGATTGAAGCCTTATCTTGGTGAACCTATATCTTATTGCCCCGTTCTTGATTATGCTGTTTATTGTTGCCCGGAGCTTTTGGCAAAGCTTTTGCCACTGACCTTTGAGTTCGTGGATTCTCACCTATTACAAGACACCACACTTTGCTTACCATGGCTGGGCTGTGACTTATTGCAAGACTCTTTCTGGAAGATCCTGGTGTCCCAGATTGATCCTTTTCCCATATTTAAGTACAAAGGATAGCCCGTTTTAGAAATTCTAAATCCCCGAGCTAAACACATCTTTACGATCTTAGTGTTTGATTCTTTTGCATCGGAAAGAGCTGTTAGTTATCCTTCCCAAAAGCAATAAATTTTCGTTAGCATCACACTACTTACGTAATGTTATACAATGTCGTAATATAGTTCTCATACATATCCGTTCCACCGCAACTTTCTAATCAAACGTAAGCAAACTCTTAAAAATCATAACTAAAAAAAGTACACACGATAAATAAATACACATATAATGATTTAATTGTATTGATTCACAAGCTGGAAACCTTCGATGTTAATGATGTTAGACTATACTAGTTTAATAAATTAATCGCTAAAATTTAGCCTTTCAGTTATTTTGCTGACCTTTTATAAGAATATATGCCACACACTCTCACAGTGACTGAAATAGGTTCATAAAGTAACACAAGAGAGACAGTTGGTTAATGAAAGCGCCATAAAATTTCGACAATAACTCCAGATGGCAGAGTGAGCCTCTAAATTCTAAACCATACACTGACAGCAATATTATTTATGGTGTGCGAGGCGCCTAGTGTAAGTTTATAATTTATATAATTAATTTGAAATTCAAGCTAAACTGTAAATGCAATTTATATACTGCTTACTTCCTAGTCTTTTCATTCCTGTTATCCAGGAAAATTATAAATCAGTTTGTCAGTTGATAATTGTCTCAGACTATTTGTAAATTTACAAATAGATTTAAAAGTATACTTGATGATTTATTAAACATACAAGGCAATTAATAATCTTCTCCATAATTTCTGAAATTTAATTAAATCTCGCTTGTAATAAATAGCACTATAAGAAAAACACGAAATATAAAAATATATTTCCTGAAGCTTATAATATTTGTCCTCCGATAAGTCAGCGGTAAATTTACAGACTTGCAACGTTAAAATATGAAATTCGATTCCTGTGTTAGATAGCGCAAATAGCCCATTTCATAGTTTTGCACTAAAAGCTCCACAATATCAAATAATAGACGAGAAATTAATTAAAATAGATACAGACAAAAAGCTGGCTATGTGTTTTCTATAATAACAGAATACTATGGTTCAGATACTGTTTTTAAACGTTCTAGTTCACAGAATACGATGGTTCAGATACTGTTTTTAAATGTTCTAGTTCACAGAATACGATGGTTCAGATACTATTTTTAAATGTTCTAGTTCACAGAATACATTGGTTCAGATACTGTTTTTTAAACGTTCCAGTTCACAGAATACGATGGCTCAGATACTGTTTTTTAAATGTTCTAGTTCACCGAAAACGATGGTTCAGATACTGTTTATAAATGTTCTAGTTCACAGAATACGATGGTTTAGATACTGTTTTTAAATGTTCTAGTTCACAGAATACGATGGTTTAGATACTGTTTTTAAATGTTCTACTTCACAGAATACAATCGTTCAGATACTGTTTTTAAACGTTCCAGTTTACAGAATACGATGGCTCAGATGCTGTTTTTAAACGTTTTTTAAATGTTATAGTTCTTTAAGAAAAATAAACAAAATGACATTTGGTTCTCGAATTTTGATACTATAGCTAATCGGGCAAACTGAGTTGTGTATTAAATCATTTTCTGAAGATGCAAAAAAGAACAACACATTCTGACAACCAAGCAGCTTTTAGTTAAGAAAAGTTATTATTAAAATGTCATTTTAATAAGTCACATAATCTTCCCTCTATATCTGTATTAGAAATGTATCGTGAATGGCGCGGCATTTATTTCATTGGCTTCATGTCATTCCCCGGCACTAAGGTGAAAACTTAAACTCTCTGTCAAACTCGTACCAACTAGAAAGAGAATAAACTATGGACTTTCAGAATCCCTTTGGGGCATACCCAAGCACTCCTGAAATTTCATGGTGGTTTTAGGTCGAGAAGTAGAAAAAGTGTCGTTACGTGCACAGACATAAACTGCTTTATATCATAGAGACTGGTCAACGATTTATTTATGTTTCACTTAACTATACAACTACTAAAAATATGAAACCAAAATTTATATCATTTTCATCAGAATGCATTCTCTTACATGATCTAATGTTTGTTTTTCTCTTTGTTACCTAACGCTATCGTTTATATTAGCGTCACAAATATAAAAATAATATTGATTATAAGCGAACCATTAATTACGATTTTAGACGCATTGATGTTAAACATGTCGTAGCCTTTACGAATCTGAACATTGACACTCGAGTGAAACTACTAATATACATTTATTTGTTTATAATATTTCAAAGTAACGCGTTAATAAATTGTATGTGTGACGAAAAAATCGATAACACGTTTTGGGTCAAAAGATCTCGTTTATGGATGTTACCTAGGAGACATATGGTGTGTATGTCAAGAAAAGATCATTTGCTCAAATGAAATATAAATTGATTTTTATACCAAAACCATTAACTGTACTTTAAATACACTACTTTTAAAATATATTAAAAATTTGTAATTTTGCATTTTCTCTTACCCAGAGCTAGGCACACAAGAGGAAAACATAAAGGTAATTCACAGTTCATTTTGAACACATTAATCTCATTTTAAAAAAAAAGGTCACATATATAGCGTTGCCCCCCCCCCCCCCAGTGGCGCAGCGGAATGTCTGCGGACTTACAACGCTAGAAATCGGGTTTCAATACTCGTGGTGGGCAGAGCACAGATAGCCCATTGTGTAGCTTTTTGCTTAATTTCAAACAAACAAACAAAATGTATAGCTTTGCTTATTATTATAACTGTATTACCAAATACTGTGTCTACAAACGCTAACGATATCTTAGTATTAGCGCTGTTTGAACCATTATATAAAGTAAAACACTTTTGATATACATGATATATATTTAGTATTAGCACTGTCTGAACCACTATATAAAGTAGAACACTTTTGATATACATGGTATATATTTTATTGTTAAGTGGATACTAAAATCATAAAGAACATTAGCGACAAGTGTAAAACGTAATGCTATAATTATTAGGTTGTCAATAAATTAAAGTCGCATTTTTTGTTTAGATGAAAAAACCCGAACAACATATATATCAAAACAAAACATTTATTAAATGAAATAGTCTCTATTCTTATCGATGATGCTTTTCCATCTTACAATCAGGTTGTTAATGCCCTGATTAAACAAATCACTTGGCTTTGAAACAAAAAACATGGCGATGTCCTCTTTAACACCTTCCACATTTGCATGCGTTTTCCCATTAAGATGGTGTTGCATCGAACGAAAAAGATGGTAAGCTGATGGTGCCACATCTGGAGAATATGGTGGGTGGGGGAGAACTTCCCAAACCAACTCCATAATCTTTTGTTAAGTCTAACGTGCCACACGTGAGCGTGCATTGTCGTGGAGAAGAACACCTTTCCTGTTGACGAGTAAAGGGCTTTTCTGATGAAGGGCTTGATTTAAACTTTCCAGTTGCTGATTATAGATCTCTGCATTGACAGTTCGCTGTGGATTGAGAAGTTCGAAATGAATTACTCCTTTGATGTCCCACCATCACTTTCTGCGGATGGAGTCAGGGTTTGGGGGTCGGAAGTGGTTTTTGTGTAGGACTGGGCTATTGTTTTTCGCGTTTAATATTCGCAGAGAGAATCCATTTTTCATCACGAGTGACAATTCTGTCCAAAAATTGTTCATGCACATTACGCACCAGAAGAGACGAAGTAACGTCCACACGTTGGAAACGATGATTA
>NW_013666430.1:210696-214760 GCF_000517525.1 Limulus polyphemus
TGAGAGACATGCAATTTCAGAGCCATTTCACGAGTGTGTTGCCTTGGGTTAGACTCAACAAGTCTTAAAGCATCAATATCAATTCCAACATGCCAGCCTCTGCCATCACAGTTTTTAAGGCTAAAGTAACCTGAACGAAATTTGCTGAACCATCGCTGACACTTACGAATGTTCAAAAGATTTCCATAAACTTTTTTTATATTCTTAGTGGCTAGCGAGACGTTGTTTATTCATGCCGAATGTGTGTCTCATCATATAAGGGATTAGAGTATACTAATCTTTACACATTATATAGGCTACACTAACGTGACGTTTAGGCGGTTTGTTCAATTATTATATGTGATGTACGTTTTTCTTTGGGGGGGGGGGTAACGGTTTCAAAACGCGACATTTATTTCTTGACGACCTAATATTATATCATCATTAAGTCGTATACTTTCAGACTACTATAGATATATGTGTACCTAAATTTAGTGTCGTCACTATCACTACCCTGTCTCAAGTTGAAAGACGACGTAAAATACCGATTTGTTGTCATTTCAAAAACATATCTTTTGAGACGTGTTTTAATTTTTGAACATCTTTGGTGTTTTGAAGTTGTTTATTATTAAGCACAAAGCTACACAAAGGGCTGTCTGTGCTCTGCCCACCACACGGTTTCTAGCAGTATAAGTCCGCAGACATACCGCTTTGCCACTGGGGGGCTGTGTTTTGAATTGAGACATTTATTAACAACATTTTACTGATAGTTATAATAAAACACAATTGAAACACATCCCAGAGACTGTTACTATCTTCTATATACATCTGGGGAATAATTTTTATATATTCCAAGTATGTAAAAAGCTAAGGAAATTGCTTTTCTTTCAGAAATTTGTAATACGTATTACAGAAGTTTTATGATTCACAATTCAAGAAAATATTATATTTGTTTGACAAATCTCTCAATCTTTGGAAACTTTTCTCACACATTATGGTAATTTACCATATAATGCTGAAGCAGACCTAGAAACTACAGATAAATACATAGATATTCCAAATCAAAGACATAGAAAACTGCCATTGAAACTATTACGAAACACTCAACCATAATAATCTTTCCACAATCTGCGACTACCTATGCTCCAAAGAAAGCTTTTCCATCTTTTAGTAAAAGCAGCTCCGGAGCAGACTTTATTTGGCACTTACACATTTCCTCAAGGCCTTGGTGAATTTTAAAGTATTCATATATCTAATTAATATAAGTGCTGTGGAAATAAAAACAGGTAAAAAAAAATCAACACTATCCATATTGGTCACCAATGAGGTCGCATAATAAGCTTTTAATCCAGTAGTAAATCATCTTAGGAAAATGTGTATAAAAGAAAGCTACAGATGTCAATAAACGAAGACAGACCAAGCTGTTAAATAAAACTGTGGTGCAAATTAACAAAAATATGTATTAAAAACATCTCCCTTGCGAGTATTTCCAGTACAGTAAATACATGTTTCAATGAGAAAATAATAATATAATGTACTTATCTTTAACAGTATGATTTCAACACAAATTAATTCTACTCTCTCTAACAACAATATTCAGCATTTAAAACAGATATAATATTACAATCAAACTAAAATACTACAACACATACTTCAATATTATAAGCTGATAAAACGTTAAGTGCATTATTGTTATGCCATATGTCAAACCGTAATTTGTTTGCCATTGTGGACCTGAACATATTTGAAATGTTCCTTTTGATTTTGAAAAGAACTGAACGACACATGCTGATAATATAATAAATTCAGTTTGCTTTATACGTACTGTATTCACACCAAATAATCTATATAATAAGATTCAGTGTCTGTCTGTGTGTCACGTAACTCCTCCTAAACCGACTTCTAACTGGTTCCTCGGCCACGAGGTTTGCACAAAGGTAAATCTTTTCATCCCACTCCTTGGAGATTACGAGAATTTCCCCAAAACCCATTCTCCTAAAATGCTAGACTTATCTAAGTTGGTGCCAAACGAATCGTCTCGGCCACGAGGTTTGCACAAAGGTAAATCTTTTCACCCAACCCTTAGGGAACCCTGTTATTTAGCGAAAACATTTTTACGGGAATTCCCAGAAAGTGAATCCCGAACTTGATTTACATTAGAGCAAGTAAATAAGTAAGCCTACTAATTACCACTCGTAACTTGGTTAGATAAAATAAAATTGCATTATAGCGGCCCTGTAAATTTAGGCCATAGGCTCACGGGTTCGCTGGTATTATAAAGGTAATACTGGAATACACCTTTTCCATTTGCAAAACATTTTCAGTTTTCAGCAACTATTTTTAAAACATTGTAAAATATTTTTCATACGACTTTTACTGTTTAGAATAATCATGTAAGTACATTCCTTAATGAAAAAGTACATTTTCCTAGATAATTCTGAACAGAAACAGAATTTAAAAAAATAAATATGTATAAAGTACTAATTTCATTAATAAATTTCACAAATATGGCAAATACATCCAAACTATCTGAAAAACTAATTAAGAAAACAATTATATAGTACTAGTCGTGTATAACGCCATGCTTTTGTCTTCTGAACGTGAAGGATTTGTTTGTTTATTGAATTTCGCGCGAAGCTACTCAAGGGCTATCTGCGTTAGTCGTCCCTAATTTTGAAGTCGTAGACTAGATGGAGAACAGCTAGCGAACAAAGCCCACCGCCAACTTTTGGGTTACTCTTTATCAACGAATAATGAGATTGTCTTTCACATTATATATGCTCCGACGGCTGAAAGGGCGAAAATGCTTAGTGCGGAATTCGAACCTGCGTCCCGCAAATTGCGAGTCCAGTGCCTAACTGGCATGTCATTCCAGGTCGAAATGTAATTGAGACGGACTTAGTTATATGTCATACTAAACTCCCAGAAGTTTTTTTTTATACCAACTAATTTTCTGCGAAGTCAATATTGTGATATAAATTCCAATAAAGATTGAGAAATATGTTGATCTTCTTTCATACTAAGTAAAGCAGATACTTTAATATACGGACCTAGAAACACACACACACATACACAGCTCCATGTAAATCAGAAATGCGTTTATTTGCATTCAAATTCAATGATTTATTGATACTCGAAGACTTTAGTTGACCAAAGATCCTAACCTTAGGCCTAAAGTTAAAGGCTACAGGAGTAAACTTGTGTAGGCCTAGCTTCCTATTATCAAATAAAATATAAACTTGAGAATTAAATTACGGCAACTTGTGCAGTAAATTTTAAAGTTAAAAAAAAGATCAACGTTTAAAATGCACAATAAAATTATATTTGGCGTAAGGCCAAAATTAAAAAGACTCTTCATGTTTCTATCGCTTCAAGCTACCATCATCAGGAGTAAAAAACCTACATGACAAGCGGGTAGTTTGATGAAGAAAATTAATCTAATAGTCAAAGTGAATTAAATATTAAAGAATCAATAGAAATTTGGGGATGTAATATAAATAATTCTTTGTTAAATACAGATGAAGGGTTAGCTAGTGATAATGCACAATTTAGGAAAAAATATTGACTTCTTATGTACAATACTCATACCACCCTCATAAATTACAACGATTTAAACCTTTTCTTTATAAAACTACCCGCTTGTCATGTAGGTTTTTACTTTGATTGTGGTAGCGTAAAGCGATAGAAACATGTAGTCTTTTTAATTTTGGCCTTAGGCCAAATATAATTTTATTGTGCATTTTAAACGTTGATTTTGTTTTTAATTTTATAATAGAAACTTACCTTTAAACATAGAAACTACCTCTTCTGGTAAGTTTTCTTCATGAAGAAAATTTTGAACATCTTCAATACCTAAAGATTGGGTTACTATGTCGAATAACGCCAAAATTATAAAATGAAATGAGCCTAACGAGGAACATCAGCTTATAACCACAATTTAAAATGCCATTGTTACGTATCTGCTTGTTTGATAATTTCCGGTAAAAAATTCTTTCCGAAAAACTTTAACGATACAATTCCCTTCTTGATTAAAACTAGTTTATTCTTTCTCGATACAGCTTTTTGTAATATACAGAATTTCCACA
>NW_013666430.1:214770-224916 GCF_000517525.1 Limulus polyphemus
CAACTGTTCGCTTGACTCAATTATCTATCTCTTCACTCTATCTATCTCTCAAATTCCGCTGGTTTTTCTCGCCAGGCTTATATACTTAAAAAGAGGGCGCCTGGCAAACACTCGGAGTTTCGCGGAGTTCCTCGATAAGTCATGATCCTTCTAAAAACTCCAACGTGCATGCTCCCAGCGTCGCGTGACTTCCGCTGTCGTAACACCGTGTATAAAAGATGTGATAATTTAATAAGCAAATACAAATAGCCTTATAATGGACGAATGAATGCTGTATGTAGTACATTTAACATTTTCATTCACCTCGTTTAGTATATTATGCTTTAACTTCTTCTTTTTTCTTATTTAGTTAACACACATAATTTAAAAGAGTTACAAATTAAGTATTTTATTTATGTTACTTTATAAGGTTTCAATTCAATCATTTTAATACGTAAATACTTTACACTTCAAGATTTGGTTTGCATAGGAGAAAATCATTCCGCTGTTGAATACGAAGTAAAACAAAATTCTGAAGCATGATATAATTGAAGCACGCACAGAAATCGCCAAGAAGATAAAGTTTTAAGTAAAAAAAATTTTTTCCGTTAAGTAATAAAGGACTAGCAAGTTGAATGATATATAACTTAAGGATTAGATATAGCCTATCACTACAATATGTACTTAATTGGGTAGATTTTTTGACCTGGTAAAACAATGTTTGGCAGCCTCCCTGCATTTTCTCTAAAGTTAGTGAAAATTTTGTAACACAAATGGTTACAATTCATCGAGGTGGTCAACATCGCCCAGTATATAAGCGCTTCCTATAAAACCTTGAGAACAGTCAAGTCACATATGTATCGAAAACTTAAAATGGGACCATAATTTTATTTTACTCATTTGAGTTATTAAATAGACTCTCCACTTTTTGAAGATAGCTATAATTTGATTTCACTAGGTAACAGTGCATGAACAAAAATATTTAGGTTAAAAAACGTGTTTTATATCAATTGGAAAATTGTGAACCTTTGGATAAACAATTTTCTATATTTCAATTGAAAAATCATGTATTTTGAACACTTCGAATTAAAGTTCCAAAAAGGGTGGGACAGTTATACTCTTACACTGCACTGTTATGAAATATGTTAATATATATTACGTAGTTATAAAGTAAATTTTACTTGATTTTTTTCCAAGATCATTATGTCATAAAATATAAAATTTGTTACATGCAGTTCTGGTAGTAACATTAGGGCTTAAACTGACAAAGAAGATTAAACATTTTAAATTTATAAGTTTGATAAGGAAAATAATAGTAGAAAGTGACTACTGTGGTTGTCGTTTGAACTTGTAAAGTATCAAAACTGCTTAAATACAATTAGACATTTTCTGGCCTTCTAAATGTCATTAAACAAAAAACATTACATGTATTGTATAACAACACATGGCATCTTTTAGAACTAAAAATTACGAACAATTTTTATAAGGCGGAAAACATAAATTATAATGACTATAGAAATGTGTCTTTCATCATTAAATAATTGTATTTTCAATTATGTATAATATTAAAACATCCAAAACAAATGTGTTTCAAAATTAAAATGTCTTTGAATTCAAGAAAAAAGTGAAACAACTTTAATGTCTCATATTGATATGTGTTTTATGAGAACTGTTTTCTTTGAAACACCATGCTGTCACTTGGTTTGTGTCTCCATTGAGTCTCACGTTTTTACCAGTGTAGATAATATACAATATAAAACTGGATATAATAACCTCTTCCAGAAGACATATCTCTTTCAAAAGTGAAATGGAAATTCCTAGTTCACCCCTGAAGAAGGAAAGCGAAGGCCAACCTCCTGAAACTACAGGGTTATCTTAAAGAAAGAAGGCCTAATTTCCGAAAGCATTCAGACCTTATCTTATTGACATTATTGATTAATATAAGATCCAGTAGTAAGAATGAATAACCCTTGTATTATTGACATTATTTGTTACTGAATGATTCAGTGGTAAGAATGAATAGACCTTAATTGTTACTATATGATTTAGTGGTAAGAATTAATATACCTTGTCTTATTGACATTATTTGTTACTGAATGATTCAGTGGTAAGAATGAATAGACCTTAATTGTTACTATATGATTTAGTGGTAAAAATTAATATACTTTGTCTTATTGACATTACTTGTTACTTTATGATTCAGTCGTACGAATAAACAAACCTTATCTTATTGACATTATTTGTTACTATATGATACATTGGTAAAAATGAATAGACCTTATATTATTGACATTACTTGCTATTATATGATTCAGTAGTAAGAATTTGTATACCTTATCCTATTGACACTATTTGATACTGTATAATTCAGTGGTAAGAATGAATACACCTTATATTAATCACGTTACTTGTTACTATATGATTCAGTAAAAGAATTAACATATCTTATCTTATTGACAATACTTGTTACTATATAATTCAGTGGAAAGAATAAATAGACTTTATCTATTGACATTGTTTGTTACTCTATGGTTCAGTGGTAATAATGAATAGACCTTATTGATATTACTTCTTAATATACGATCTAGTGGTAAAAATTAATGTACCTTGTCTTATTGACACTACTTGATACTGTATAATTCAGTGGTATGAATGATTAGACCTTATATTAATCACATTACTTATTACTATATAATTCAGTGGAAAGAATAAATAGACTTTATCTTATTGACATTAATTGTTATTACATGATTCAGTAGTGAGAATTAATAGACCTTATCTTATTGAAATTACTCGATACTGTATTATTCAGTGGTAAGAATGAAAACACCTTATCTTATTGACATTATTTGTCACTGTAACGAATTTGATATTATATATTTATTTTAATATCAACGTTTGTCTAGATTAATTTATATTTAGAAAGATACGTAGCTTATCCTGTTAAATAAGTATTGCGAAACTCCAGCCTATTCTCCAAAGTTGTAAAGGATTCTGGAGAGTAAGAATCAACAATATATGTATATACGTAAACGCTTAAATGTAGCTCAGTATTGTTACGTAATCTTAATTTCCTAGAAAGCGTTCCAATGCCTATAAATATTACCAACGCGAAGCCCCAAAAGAGAGTATCTATTATTAGTTCGCTACAGTCATTGTGCTATAAACTTCGGAAGCTATAACGGTGATTGTTATAACGCTTATCAATAGGAAAACATCATATATTTAACTATTAATATTTATAAATTTCGAACATTACAAACCATTTAACTTTAGTGGATTCTCATCGGACATTAGTATTTTTACGAAAACATTACCTAACGTCATTGGTGAAACTCGACCTGTAATCGGCGTATGATCAGCGAGAACAACAAGGCTAGCTAGCCCCTACTTAGTGAATTGTACCTGTATCATCTCGTCATCAACTCGCTCATCGTGAACCCTCGAGAATATATCAAGGAAGTTCCAAACTAGAAAGAAGACTTTATATTATTTGTAAGTTTGTGAAACTTCTGTTTATAAATCATTGTTTGTAACAACTGTTATTGTAAATTGTATTGTTGTGCATATATTAAAACTCAGTTGCTTTAAAAAAGAAAACTATGTATCAATCTTGTTGGTAAATATTACAAACTGACTATATATCGGCATTTATTTAAATATTAAATCCAAAGTACCATTTAACAAAGTACAATTTAAATACGGAACACAAAAAAGGAAAGTTATTTCTCTAAGAAATTGGAGTGTTGCAACTGAAAGAGTTGCCTTTAGAAGTCCACGGACAAATTCTCTAACAATGAAAGAAACCCATTAGTTTGAATTATATGGTGTAGCTAGCTGTTAAACACCGGTAGCTTGTTTGACATTATTCCCTTTCTAGTTTTGTGTGTCCGTATTAATGGAAAAAAACTCAGGTGGCGCCAGGTAACTCTTTCAACGTCCACAGAACGTAGGTGTCTTTGTCAGTTTTGACAGCAGGATTATTTGTCAAATTTTATTTTTAATAACATTTTGAAACACATTTAAATTCCAGTTTCAGGAAAAAAATCGTTTCGACTAGAAATAGGCCTAAACTTTCCTTTTACAAATTGAGTGTTCTTATACATTATTCTGTGATATATATATATATATATTGTTTTGTTCTAACTATAGTTATACATAGACGATTTTAATTATACTTTGTTACGTATTGAGAATTTAAAATAGTCCGAAGCCGATATTTTAGTTAATTTACGCTATTTGCCAACAAGATTGAAGCACACCGTCTTCGTTTTAATATATATATATATATATACAAGAGTACAATTTACGCCCCCAGTGGCACAGCGGTATGTCTGCGGACTTACAACGCTAGAATACAGGTTTCAATACCCGTGGTGGGCAGAGCACGGATAGCCCATTGTGTAGCTTTGTGCTTAATTACAAACAAATACAATTTACAACAACAATTATTACGAATATTTACCACAAGAAAAGTTTTATAAAACAAAACTTTCACTAACTTACAAACAACATAAAATCTTTTTTCTAGTTCAGAGTCTCCTTGATATCCAGCGAGTTAACTTAATTTCAGTGGATTCTCATTGGACATTAGTATTTTTACTCAGTTACTGAAACTAGAATTTAAATGTGTTTCCAAATCTTAATTTAAAAATAGCTTTGCACCAAATTTCATTTTAAAACAGGGGGTTACGAATTTTTATACGTGTGTATAGTAAATTGGAAACTGAATTTTATATATTAGATAGTGTATTTTCAAAATGGAATATATAAATATAAAGACAGACTTTGTATTATACGCGCTACCCCTTTGAAAACCTCTTAGAAAAGGGTTGAAGCTATTGTTCCTTTAGAATCTTTTGCCTGTCTTGGATGTTCAGTGTAGACGATGAAAAGTCGTCTTGCGTAAAAAACTAGCAGGATCAGAACGGCAAAGACAAATCAAACCAAAAATTGTGTGTGTATGTGTGTGTGGGTGGGGGGGGGGGAGGTTAGAAGATGAAGAAAAAGATGTTAAAAAACAAAATTTGACAAATAATCCTGCTGTCAAAACTGACAAAGACACCTACGTTCTGTGGACGTTGAAAGAGTTATATCGCTGTGGTGTATTGTTACTAATTTTGTGTGCATCTTGGTACTGTATGGGTGGAATAGGTATGATTTGACGAATCACGTTTATTAAGATTCGCATATAGGTGCCTACCAATATAGTATTGTGTTATGACTTCAATAAGCCGATACTGATGGCGAATATTGTATTATTACGTTAATTGTCGTTGTCATAGCTATTTCTCGTGGGAATACATCTACACACATATACCAATATACATTTCCTAGTAATCATGATTTAATGTTGTCTCTCCAAACTTAACGTCATCATGGAATGTATAGAGTTACAGCCAACACATCTGCCAAATATTCCTTTGGCAGACGTGAATATATCGTTAACAGCGAGGGTACCCAACTAATGAAACAATGCATTCTAATCTTTATAAATAATAACGTAACAAAAATATATCTAATTAGCTAGACTGATTTCTAGATTAATTTTTAATTTCGCTCTAAGTACACAGCTTACCCTGATCGGAAGTTAATATTACTCAATGATTTACTAAAAGTAACAGTAACGTTTGACCTCCTATTCGCACTCTGAAGCCCATAAGGATAATGACCTTGAACAGCTAACATGAGATATTTTTTTTGTAGCTTCGTCAGTGCAAATGTCCTAATTTCTACAGTAAAAATGTAAAAAGTGGTTGACTCTGCTTCTTATTTTGTACTGTTGAAACTTTTGTTATCTATGTATTTAAAGGCTCGGAAAGCCTATGAAAGCTGAACACAAGAATTATAGAAAAGAAAAAGAGAATAAGTTAATCTTGTAACTTTTATATATGGTTCTCAGCTGTAAGCAATATTTAAAGTTTTTTAGTGAAATGTCTTTAGTTTTGTAATATCTTTGTGATTTAAATACACGAGATTCGGATCATTTCTTCCCACATTTGTTCTCTGACGTAGCTTGTGATGGCTCTGGAATTTTCTTGAACATCGAATAGTAGAAGTAAAACACGGTTAATTATGCGCAGTAATCTTTGGTTGCAATATGAAACTGAAACTAAACACCAGGAGTTTGATATATTACTTCAGGTTTGATTGATTTACATAGATTCCTCATTAAACAAAACATATTAAACATAGAATCAGACTTCACAACGTTCCTAAATGACAATTTTAGTCCCTGAAATTAGGAGCACCCTTACCTTCAGGAAGACACTGAACTAATAACGGTTTATTATTAGGTTCTTAAAGGTGCATTGTATAGCTGATATTTTATAGTTTGGTGGACGTTGTCATTATCAGTGTATTTTTACAAAAAAATAACCAAAATAATAATATAATCACCAAAATTCTCGGTCCGTTTTTGTTCTTTCAGTTACTTCATTTTTTTTTTGTATTGTATATATATATATATATATATATATATATTACGAATAAATCCCAGCAATGGTACCCTAAATATGAAGTGGTAAGCCTGCGCGTTATGAAAAACAGAAAAAGATGTTTTTGGCAAAACAAATATAGATCGCGAATTGCCAAAAAAAAAAAACTTTTCTCCGCCATCAAAATCCGCGAATTCTTAGGCGGTGAAATACTTTTTTTTCAGTTCGACTAACAAATGATCCAGAATCAAACTCACCTGGTACTACAAGAAAATCGTTATATAAGACAGTATCTAATGAGCAGGTAAACTGAGGACTTTGGGTGCAGATTTTTTTATCTTTTTTGAAATTTTACTTTAACAGTAAACATAGAACGTACATGAGTAATGTTAGCATACCTTACTATCTGACCGATAAGTCTGAGGGCTTATAACGCTAAATGTCAGGTTTTGATATTCGCGGTGGGCACATCACAGATAGTGCATTGTGTAGCTTTGTACTTAAGAAATAAATACCTACTATATGTATATAATATATAATGTAACGTAGAATATATACAGCTATAATCAGCGTTGTATTGTTAACAAAAGTTCCTTGAAATAAAAAATGCGTTGTTTTTAGTGGAAAAACCTCCGTGAAATTGCGGAGATATGGATAAAACTTTATCAATATTTCGAAAGGGGGAGCGTCACAACATGAAACGAGCATGGGGACCACGTTATAATTAGAGGAACCCGAATTCCTAGTCCACAAATAATCTACCTATTTAAAGAAACATACAAAATTATTGTCGTGGATAACACCTACAATACAACAACATTTGGTGACTTAACTTCATAAGCTGCTAACTGTTAAAGAGTTGATTAGGGTTCGCCCTAAAGTAAGGTTGTTTTTTCAGTGATAATAGTGTTATGACGAATATAGTGTGGTTGAAATACTATTATTATACACTTTTCTAATTCTTGAAAATCTCGAATGGACTAGATGAAGAATGTGGTGTTAAAAATATAATAGGCTTAACATAATGTCTTATGACAAGCGAGACGATTAGACATGTCAAACGTGGGTTATTGCGTAGCAGATACTCCTTGAACATAACCGAGTTTGTCTGAAGACTGAGCATGAAATGTTAATATGTAAATTATGACATACAAGTTTGATGTGAGAGTAATGGCATTTAGTCGTACATTATACAAGTTTGATGTGAGAGTAATAGCATTTAGTCGTACATTATACAAGTTGGATGTGAGAGTAATGGCATAGTCGTACATTATACAAGTTGGATGTGAGAGTAATGGCATTTAGTCGTACATTATACAAGTTTGATGTGAGAGTAATGGCATTTAGTCGTACATTATACAAGTTTGATGTGAGAGTAATAGGCATTTAGTCGTACATTATACAAGTTTGATGTGATAGTAATGGCATTTAGTCGTACATTATACAAGTTTGATGTGAGAGTAATGGCATTTAGTCGTACATTATACAAGTTTGATGTGAGAGTAATGGCATTTAGTCGTACATTAGTATTTTGCTTATTTTACTATATGCGCAAGTGCTAAGATTTGTGTTCTATTTCAAATGAAAGTACAATTTGTACATATATACAAATCTCGTAAAGAGTGATATTGATTTTTATTAGTTCCTAAGATAATGGCTTTGGCTTTGATTTGTTATTGTTCTGGGCTATTATGGTGAGCTTATTAGATTATAAAAAGTAGAACAAAAGCATTATGGGCAACAAAGAGCTCTAAACTTGTGCTTAAACGAAATGGAAATAATGAAACAAAAAACTTACGCGCTCGATCTTATTGTTCACATATTTTCTTCTGCAAGACTATAGCGCCCAGCTGTGTTAGTCTTAGCGATTTTTCTTTCTTCGTGCTTACACCCCCGCCGTACAACCCTGCAAAAAAAGCTGGCCCATACCTTTCTTTCACCGCCTGCCACTTAAATCCAAGCCGACAAGGAAGGGGGTCTGGTATGTCATAATCTTCACCAAACTGAAACCCCACTGGGTGATGAGGAGTTTCGCAATGGGTACTCGACGTATTCGGATATGATGAATAGGAATTATGTAATCGGAACATTATGTACCAGAATAAACTATGTCCAACGTTAGGCCTAGCCTAAAGTCATAGTTGTTGCTCTCTTGTTTAATTTCCTTTATTGTAGTATATCTTCTTGACATAATTTTAATAATTTGTATAAAGTAATTGATCCACTTTGAGGAATTCATCGGATATTTTTTTTCTTAAATTTAAAAAATGATAACAATTCCGATATAACTTTTAAGTTTTTAAGTTTTATCGGTATATCTGAGTATGAACATGTTTTAAAAAAGAAAAAAAAAGTTAAATTACTTTTAATTCAAAAACACAATAACAGCAACAGCAACCAGTCCCACCGACAGGGGGAGCAAAGGGGGAACTACCCAGAGGACCAATTGAATGAAACCTAGTTATGCCGTAAAGCCGGTTATATCTTCATTTAATCATAAAAACAAAGTTTTTGGTTTTTCTTTATATATAGACGCTTGATACATTAAGAACGACTGAAATAATAATTTGAGTAATAATTAATATGTATTTGTTACTTTATAGATTTAATAGATATTTGTGGTTACTTTATTAACGTTTTTACGCTTTTACTGTGAGGTAAAAACGGCTGCTGTTATGATTTTACCTTGTCTATGAGCTGTTGCTGTCCTAATTTGAGATATTCTTATAAATGAGTTCTTTAAAATGTTAAAAAAGAGAGTGAAAGAGGTCCCGGCGAGGATGTTTGGCCCGGGGCCCGTGCTGGCTCTAGACGCTTCTGACAGCAACGTTTACAGTAGGTAAGTTCTGATGTAAACTATTACGATATTTCGAGTCATAGTATCTTATTAAGATCAAGACCTGGCTACTGTTATTGTAGTTTTGAATTGATTATTCAGTTCATTAGGTTCCCCACGAAATATTAAATGACTTTTGTTTAATCACTAAGTTTACCAAAGAATCACCAAAGTTTTTGAACTTACACTTTTGCGCAACTCTTTAAGAACACAAAAGTGTTCTTACATACGATCCATATTTAAGTATTGTTTGATATTAGAATTTTCAGGAAAACGATGACGAAAGATGGTAGAACTCAATAATTATTCCTTGTTTATATAAACTAAGAAAATTCCAGATTTTAAGAGAAAAAAAAGTCGTCATTAATGCCATAAAAAATTATTTCTCAGGTGAAAAAGATGAAGAAGTTAAAACAAAACATTTGGTATTTCATTTGGAAGATTTCGTGCACCTGTTTTACTGAGATCAACCATAAAGTAAAGCCAATTAATCGGATATTCAACAGCTCTACGTTTGCGTATAGCTTTAGTCACGTGCTGATCAGTGTCGATTTATACAAAAAAAATGTTGGCACAAACTGGAGAAGAAAGAAAAAAACATTACACCTGCACTTTACAAAACCATCTTTAAATGCCTGAGAGCTATCTAATTAAATATTAAAATAAAAACCATAATGATTACTTTTACAAATAGAAACTAAAAGAAAATCAGCACTTTTGAGTTCACGTCCTATTGTGCTCTGTGTGTGGGCGTCTGTAACTCTAGTTTCGTATATAACCTGTGAAAGCATGCATCTATAAAGGTATATTCTAGTCTCAGGCTATGATCGCACGAATGGCTAAAGGTAGGTATAAGTATTAAATTCGATGAAGATGAACCCACTTTGAGACTAA
>NW_013666430.1:225916-227427 GCF_000517525.1 Limulus polyphemus
GGGTGAAACAGGATTGTCCATACTTAAACCATCTATTTGAAGGAAATGTTCGTTGTTGAAAATGAAGTTGGCTTTAGTCGTTGTAAATTCTAAGAGAGAGGCAAAAAGTGTGATGGGGATGTGCATTAACTTGTTGGGGTCATTAATGTAGAAGTTGAGTGCAATATTGCAAGCGTCATTGGCGGGGACTTCGGTGAAGAGTGACATTATATATGTAATGACAATAATGATTATAAACCAAAAACAAAAGAAATGAAAACATTCTTCTTTAAAAGAGGCTATCCTGTCTCTCATCCATGATGAAATACCAAAGCTATAGTTCAGGAATAAACCCTCAACTTATTCAAAGAGCAACACTCCGATCGTATTCCTCTCATGCTAATTTACCACCAGACCAATAAACAGATCAAAGATATTAAACTAAACAATTACACAATACTTACTAAAGACCTAACCACTAAATCTGTTTTTAACAACACACCCATTATTGTTTACAGACATGACACAAACCTAAAAGAAATCTTGGTACACAGAAACCTTAAACAAAAACAACGTGATACTCCAGTCACTGTCCATATAAAATCAGCACCACACATATATAAGTTGAAAACACATTTTCAATATAAGACAGTCATTTACATGCGCTTTTCGTTGTTTCATTTATTATCTAATTTGTGCAAAATGCGGTGGATTACACATTCGACAGACAAGTCGCCGAATCGATGATCGAGCACGTGAAAATCTAAATCATGTTAAACCGCAAAACTAAAATACACATATAGGCAGACATTTCACAAACAACAAGCATACACGTGAGGACTTTTAGATACACATATAGGCAAACATTTCACCAACAACAAGCACGTGAGGATTTTTAGATACAGATATAGGCAAACAGTTCACCAACAACCAGCATACACGTGAGGACTTTTAGATACAGATATAGGCAAACAGTTCACCAACAACAAGCATACACGTGAGGACTTTTAGATACACATATAGGCAAACATTTTACAAACAACAAGCACACATGAGGACTTTTAGACTCTACCTATGACTACTATGACCTCCAACAGAAATTCACAAAAGGTAATGACTAGAAAGGAAATGAATCTACAGTTTGGGAACCATATAACCATGTGGTTTAAATGAAAGTTTTTCTTTCATATAGAATAATAATTTTCCGTGTATTTTAATCTGCATTTTGTTGTGGTTTCCTTATTTCTCCCTCTTATTGATGAAATGTGTAACATTTAGTAAAAGATGTAATTTTCAAATAGTTTTGTAACTCAACACTCAAAATGTTGCGCTTTTGTTTAAGCTTTACGAACTAACGAATTGCTGAAAGACGTCATCTTCCAAAAAATAAATATATAATATAGAACATTGTTGGCAATTTGTAATTTATTCGTTTACATTTAGCGTAGCCTAAATCAAAATCAAACTCGAGGCATACATAATATTGAAGCCCGGCATGGCCAGGTGGTTTGAGCGCTCGACTCGCAATCTGA
>NW_013666430.1:228421-232270 GCF_000517525.1 Limulus polyphemus
CTTTAAAAGTGCTGAACATAATTTCACTGGTGACGCTAATTTCTTTGTTCGGACCTGTTTGGCATAATAGAATTGCTACTGACCAATAGATTTAAATCTACATTAAATGAGCAAAATTGTATACATAAATAGCAGAGTTGCTTGTTTTTCTGGGGTTTTGATGTCAAAAGGTTTTGTGAGAAACTAATTGAACCAATACCGATGAACTCTGATAGAGAAATTCAGATAGACCTTTCAGAAATCGAATTAGAACGAGCAGTTCGAGTTGGGTAGCCATTTTAATTTGTACTACGAGTCAAAAGAAAGTGGCGTGTGTAATAACAGTACCTTTTCTTATCACACATATTCAGGAGACCCCATGTCGAGTGTGTAACACACCAAACTTCCATAAAGTAAACCCAGGATTAAATTCTGGCCACTACCAACACGGTAATAGTCCTTCATAGGAATTCGCTGAAGACAGCAACAGATTAGCAGCCGAAACATTGGATACAACTATCTAGTATTTAGTTGTATGTATGTATGTATAATACTAATTATAATTTAGACTTAGATGATCGTATAGACTATTAACCATGACAACAAAATCAGGATTTAGTTATCGACACAGAACAATTAGACCTATTCAGAGATAAAGTTTTTATTATGCTTGTTGTCGTAAAACACCTTGGAAATTTGATTATTTTCATATAGGCTCTAACTTAGCCTTTGGAGTAAATGCTACCTAATACAGATGAATCATAACCAATATGCTTAATATTTACAATAAAAAAAACCACACTAACGTGTTAGGCTGACGTTATTGAGAGCTATGCTAGCCATCAATACAGCTCGACGTGACCGGGTGAAAAATGTCGAACTATTTCAGCCCATAATAACTTTTAAGTGGTTGGAGGATTGGTTCTTGATTATGTGTGGAGGGTAACATAAACAGTTTTTAATTTTGGGCGGAGGATGGATCCAACATGATTATGTGTTGGGGTACAAAAAGGGCTAACTATCATGCACACAACTACTCGCAAATAGTGAATGTGTAGTTAGACTCGGGAAATTGTGGGTTAAAGCATCTGGGTTTGACCTTTTACTCTTTTTTTTCACTCCCATTTTGGTGGATAACTAGAGAGACTGAATATCACCAAACCCCACGTAGGTGCTATCATGCAGTTTTCACTTCTAAAAATGTTATCTTTTATCATTTTATATCTGGTAAGATTTCTATTTTTTAGGTGTCTTGGCAAAGTGTTAATTATTGTTCTTCACTGTCTTATAGTGCTGATTTGTATTGCTGTTACAGTTCCGTTTTCTTCACTACATTTGTTTCATGTATGTATGTGTATATATATATAACATAGAGTATGTGGTTTATTGGGCCCCCAGTGGCACAGTGGTAGGTCTATGGTAGGTACTCGTGTTGGGCACAGCACTGATAGTCCTTTGTATAGTTTTGTGCCTAACTACAAACAAACAGATACGTTTTTTGGAACTACAAGAGTAACATTTTTTTACGGGAATCGTGTAGCTAAGAGGTAAATGTGAACCAAGTTGCACAAATGTTGTCCTGACATCCATAAAACTGTGTGTTAATTGTGAAACTTTGAACATGAATTGAATGATTGATGTATTATGTTGCAAAAAAAAAAGAGAAAGAAATTAATGAATTTTACAATTAGAACATCGAATAACTTATGTATCTTATCTAATTTGTGTAATAAATCTTCTAATTAAACATTTTTAAGGTTTTCATCGATGGTAATTAGTTTGGGATTAAAATGAAATACATTTCTTACAGATACAGCAAATGATTATAAAAAAATGTTTTAATAGACTTTATTATGCAAGTCTTATCTTAAAATATGTCCAATGTCAAAAATTGTATTTTCTTTCTCATCAGTTGGGCCTGGCATGGCATAATGGTATAGGAGCTCGACTCTCAATCTGTGCCTCTTTCAGCCGGTCAATTCCACTATTCGTTAGTGGCCCAAGAGTTTGCTGTGGGTGATATTGACTAGCTGCCTTTCCTCGAGTCTATCACTTCAAAATTAGGGATGACTAGTGCAGATATTCCTCGAATAGCTTTGCGTGAAATTCAACAAACAAATTTAGTAGGGTTTTCTCATGGTCAGAAAAAAAAACAAACAGATACCCCTTAAAACACAATTTTCATAATATATGAGCATCCGTATTTGTAAAATAAGTATCTGAAAAATAGTAACATTCCACGACTAAATATTTATTGAGTTATCTTTATAAAAAATGTGGCAAGCGGTTTGGAATATTTGTGTGAATGATTTAATCTTATGTGACTGATGTTTAGATATCTAAGGCTGTCGATCAAAATGATGACATAAAAAAAACGGCTGATATGTTTGTCCGAATGCACACATGTACAAATGTTAAATAAAATATGAAGTCAATACCAGTGCGAATACTTTTTTATTTGTTCAACTGGACGAAACATAACGTACACAATGAGCTGAATGACCACATCATTATATTGTTGATGCATAGCTGTCTCTAATGCCTCCCAGTGACACAGCGGTATGTCTGCGGACTTGCAACGCTAGAAACCGGGTTTCGATACCCGTGGTTGGTATAGCACAGATAACCCACTGTGCAGCTGTGCACTTAACTACAAACAAACAAACCATCTCTAATTTTGATCAGTGGACCTGAAGAAAGACAATCAGTTGACAGTACCTGCCGCCTGAAGTGGCTACTCTCAACCGAACAGAGGGTTTGTCTGTAACTCTTACAACGAGCCCACATCAAAAAGTTTGAACATGTTTCACAGTACCATGTCTCGAACCCGACCCGCAGCCTCATACACTAACCACAAGGCCACACTCAGACCTATTCTTAAAAGAACCGCGAATATCGATGTTCAATAATATTCGTGATGGCAACAGTTAAAATGGTTGAAAATAGAATGATAGTTAAACAAGCAAGATACCTGAAACACATCCTATGCATCCATTAACCGAAACTGGTGAATTTATTTTGTTTTCTTTCACTTTTGTTAGAAGTTATGGGAGCTAAAAGATAGAACGTGTCATCTTTTCGTACGTCAACTATAGCTTACATATCATATTTTTCTATAGTAAACACTTTTATTTGAAATTTTAGGTAGGTATTACTCTGTATTACTCTTTTTCCTTCACCAAGCGTGGCTCAGTGGCTAGCGTGGCGGACTGTAGATCTACGGGTTCAATGTTCGTGTCCCGTTACTCCTCCCCCCCCCAAAAAAAAATGCGCTCGGCATATGGGGCCATGGGTGCGATTTAAAAGTGAAGTTAAAACCCCACTATTAGCTCAAACAAGAATAGCCCATGGATTGACAATGTGTGTTGTTGACTGTCTTCCTCCTAGTATATCAATTCAAAACTAGGGATGGCTATTAGCTTTGCCTTGAGTAGCTATGGGCGAATATCCAAAAACAAAGAAACAAACGTTCCTTTAATTAAAAATAAAAACATCTGTCGAATCTACCACACTAAGAATAGTATACAATTATTTATTTTTCCAGTGTTCCTACAAACTAAAGAACAAAAATTTAATTTCATTATATGCAAATCATGAAGGTTATAGTACTGTAACAAATTAGGAGATGTAAACATTTCAAGTATAGTCTACAGTAAAGAAAACTCCGTCTTTAGATTGATTATCAGACATGCAGTAGCACTGCCTATGTAGGGATGGCTAGGATTGTTCATCAAAATGGTATTTTAAATATCTCCTCAATAGGTCATCAGAACTTTACAATACTATACAATGTTTCCTTTTATAACAATATTTATGTGACTGAGTCACAACTTCTAGGAATGTCTGTAAATATCATAGCAAAAAGTTTGA
>NW_013666430.1:232427-247927 GCF_000517525.1 Limulus polyphemus
AAAAAGTTTGAATTTCTTGTTCTTCTTTCTTCTGCTTCTTTTTTATCACATAATAACTCAAAGACAAAATAACGGTAACAGCCAATTTCACTGAGGTGACATAGTTTCAAACGTAGTATCCGCTTTTATAAGTATTATTAATAATTAGTAGAAATTAAAAAGTTCATAATTGTAGTGAAAACGATATTATAATTACCCCTTGAAGTTACCTTTTTATCAGAAATTTGATGTTCCTTTGCAAAGTTTAAGTACAGTGTGAAACAGGAATTATCAGCCAATAATAGATAAACAATAAATATTACAGTTGGAACCTCATTGTATTTTTAACTTGGTTATAAATACGACCTTCCCATGTCTATTGAAACATTGCATTAAAAAAAGCAAGTAAATAAAAAAACTTGTGAAAAATTTGTAAATGTAGGGATGGCTAATATCAATCCTTCAAAAACAATCCAAACAAGACAGTAGGGATGGCATTTGCCTCATCCCTACATAATAGCACAGTCAATAATTAACATATAGCAATATATATATAACTATATATTCACAACTGAATTTAATTTATCCTATTTTTGTCTGTTAATATTCTACGACACTGTGTTTCTGTGCTATTATGTATGGACGATGCAAGTGTCATCCCTACTGTCTTGTTTGCATTGTTTTTGAAGGATTGATATTAGCTAATCCTACATTTACTTACTTAAAAAAAAGGTTTTCTTTACTTGTATCTTTAAAATGACCACTGATCCATTGAGGATCATATATAAGTTCTATTTAGGAAAGTTTGGACACGGGTCATGTTATTTTAAAAATACTCTCTCAGAAAATATTCAGTATGCTTTCCCTCATTTTCAATCAGAATATCAAGCTTAGCCATAAATGAGGCTACTGGGTTTTGAGGGCTCTCACGACTAGATCCACCGATTGACATAGAGATACAATATGTTTTTCAAAATAGGTATCTACATTTAGATATTCGGAATTTTTTAGTTCAAATTTCCAGTGAATTTTCACCTGTAATTTATTAGTTTGTTTTTCTTCAACAACCAAAGTCATAATAAGAATATCTGTCGAATTTATGAAAGCCTGTTTCTTTATAATTAGAATATGCTCAGTAATATTTTGATTTTAGTTTTGTCTTCAGTGGTGCTAGTAAAATGCCTTAATATATATATATATATATATATAACAAATAGATCCAACTTGTAAAGGATCAGGATTTGCAATAGCTTCGTGGTTTTGTTCATAAATGTAGTTCAGGCCAGAAAAGCTCTACTGGAGTAAGTATTATACTATACTTGTACGTTATAGAGATGTTATTGGTAGAATACAAACAAAGAATGCCTATTAATCGTACATTCACTTTTTATTGGAAAAAAGAAAACCATTAAACTCCTTTATTAATGTACGTTAGAGTGTAGCAATAATGAAAACAACTCAAACTCACTATAGATTATTATGTGAAAAATTATCCTCTGGACAGGAATGTTCTATTATGCACTTTGTTTCACAGACAACTTTTATGTCAAGAGAGAAAAACTGAACACTGAAAATTATCGGATCAGTTATGTGTTCAGTAGGGATATAGTTTGTAGGAAAGCATGATCAATGCACGAACATCGTTACGATCAGAATAAATTATAACTGCTAAGTTTTCTTTAGAGTAACAGTTTGAAACAGTTTGGTTTGAAAAAACGTTGAGTTTAGGTGTAGATTGTCTTGCTTGTATAAAATAGTTCTTGTTAATATAAAGACAAACTAGCGATTCATAACTGTGCATGTAAGGTTATGTTGTCCCACGTAATCAACCTTACTTTGCGTTATTGGTGAGATACAAAGTTTGTTTGTTCTTAAGCACAAAGCTACAGAATGGGCTATCTATGCTGTTCCCACCACGGGCATCAAAACCTAGATTTTAGCGTTATAAGCCTTCAAACTTACCGCTGATATAATGGAGGTCACTAATTTTAGTGGACACTAATTGGTGTTTGTAAAACAAACAGTATATCACTTACACTTCGGTTGGTTTACGTGTCATTGGCATAGTATGGCAAATGAAGAAATAAAGAAATGCATTTAGTTTTGTGGTTAGAAGCGCACTCTACAATTCGTAATTGTTAGTCTGAGGTAGGGTATGGTCAAGCGCTATGCTCATAAAAACTTTTCACCATTTAAACATTCTGACCTCAGAGGTCAAAGCAATTCGTTAGCGTGCCCTCCTTCAATGACGGATAATAAGAGGTATGTGTTGGGAGTTAAAACGAATCTCACTGACAAGGTTATTTCTCTGAAGAAATGTACTATCATTGATCTGGGTGTCATTGCAAGGTGGGTTATTACAAGTGTTTTACTGCCAGTATAAACGGAGCTTTGGAAGTCTGGAAATCTTTAGTATCCCTTAAGGCCTAGTTTCTGTAAATCGAGACTTATGAATAGAACAAAGTTCCTATTAGGGGTTAAAGGTTGTTGAAATTTCTTGGGCTTGTGATTGCCTGTAAAATCACGAACAAGTTTGGTTCTTCGAAATCTTAGAAACACCCATTCAAATCCTAAGATTCTTTATACATCTGATATGCCGAGACCAATAGTGTTTTGACATGTTACTGTGTAATTCAACATGACCAAACTGCTGAAGTCACTAGTTCTTTTCTCTTATTGCTCTTTTATTATAACTGTTATTTTCTTAAGTACTTCAGATGTATCAGCTTTTTTTTTTCTCATTACTTTAGCTATTGTATTTGTGACTTCTTGTGTTAACCAAACCGGCACGAAAAAATCGTAATATTAATCAGTAAAGCTTACAAAAAGGGCAAGAAAGAAATAATGGAAAATCTGAGTTTATTTTGACATTCAAAATAATAAAATATAGAAATAATTCATCTTTTTACTGGTGATTGTTAGTCACATCTGTATTGTGGAGTGCGGTGATATATGTACGCCACCCCCTCTCCTTCACCGTTAGTTCACCGACAAGCGAGAGGGCCTATGGTGCTAGAATTTGTCGGTAGTCATTTGTGCAGGTTTGCGCTTAACAGCAAACAAAGGAATTATGAAATTTTAGGAGACTTGGTATAATTACGTAAAAAGAGAAGTGAAATGTCGTGCAAGTGAAAACTGTAGTGTCTTAGTGTCTTTTAGCATTGAAATCACTATATGAACTTTTGCTTGACCTTCCAACAGTGCAAGCTACTTACAAACAAGCATGCGGAGCAAGAAACACACACGCAAACTCTTTGGTTGCAAGCTCAGATTGTCTAACGAGTAACCACATTACAAATGGATAAACATCACCCATCAAGAGGGGATATGACTATACGCTAGGTATATATAATACAGTAATATCCCGTTTAGCGCTCAGGATAGGTTCCAGAGAATAGAGCTCTAAACAGGGTCTTTTTAACATTACTTATATGGAGATATATGACTGAAGACATTGTTTCTTACCTGTGAATGATGCCTTATTTAGGTACTGGTAAACATAGATTGTTAAAGTATAGTATTACTTATTAAAGTAAATGAACACAAACAGTCTTAAAAAAACAACAAAGAACTGGCGCCGACCCCAGAGTGGAAAGCGGCAGATACGTGACACAGTGGACATCATTGGGCTCTTTGTAATGAGCATTGCAATATTTATTTATTCTCTATTTTATCCATCACCCCCCCCAATAACTATGAAATCTAACCCAAAATACTCACTATAATATCATTATTGCTGGAAAAAAGCAAATTTTTATTAGCCATCAATGTTGTTTGGTTACAGCGCCATCAAATAGAAAATCAGACCCTCCTGCCACGCCTACCTGTCACATCCTCTCTTTCAGGATTTGTCAATATATGTAGTTCTCTCTTACGTTTACGACTAACTTAGTTATAACCAATAGACAGGTAAGGTTTTTTTCTATCCAGTGACTTATTATATTACATTGTTTTCTGTACAGATCGCTTCCTATGAAAATGTTTGTTTGTTTTCCACGGGAACGATATTGTGTTGGTGGATGACGTTTAAACTGTTCACATTGCTCGCTAGAAACGCCAAAACCATTGTGATAGTATAGGGACATTGTCTGCTTTTTGCATGTTATTATTTTATGTTCTTTGTTGCAATATTTTATTAAATAAAAGTTATTTAGTGCACTACCACCATTAGTATGAAAAAGTAGTGTTGAGAGAGTTATGGAGTTTCATTTTTTTTTCTCTCTCTCTCTCGTAGAAAAAAATAATCTCTCAAGGAGACAAGAGCTCTATAACGAATCAGCTTAAAGCGGATGGTGCTAAGCTGGGCCTTGCTGTATTTAAAAAGTTAGCAGATATCCCATATATAACTTGTACGTTGGAAGTGTTCAGGAAGTGTTGTTATCTTCTTTTTTAATGTGCCGAGCCCCCCAGTGGCACAGCGGTATGTCTGCGGACTTACAACGCTAGAAACCGGTTTTCGATACCCGTGGTGAGCAGAGCACAGATAGCCCTTTGTGTAGCTTTGTGCTTAACTACAAACAAACTAATGTGCCGATATTTATTGTTACTGCTTTACAGTAAGATTTTGCTCCTGTCATTTTTCACACACACAAAAATTTAATAAAAGTGATATGGAAGTCTCGAAATTAATGAATCACTTTCTATGGAGTATTCGCCCTTGAGTTGATTCTTTTGGTTTTGTTTATAAAAATAAGTTCATCTATATGGTGTAAAGTCGTTATCAGCTAAAGCGATTGCTGTTTCGTTTCCTTGAGCAGGTTTGTGTTGTTTCCATAGGCCCTTGAAGACTTTTGAAAAATAACCAGTTTCTAGTAACATTATGATCTTTTATGTTGTTACTGATCAGTGACTCATTTTACATACGTGATTACATAGGCTTTTGAAGACTTTTGAAAAATAACCAGTTTCTAGTAACATTATGATCTTTTATGTTGTTACTGATCAGTGACTCATTTTACATACGTGATTACATAGGCTTTTGGATTGAAAGGGTTAAATGAGCTTGTTTATTCTAAATGACTGTTGTGTGATGATACGTTTGTTATTACTGTTGGTTGATGTGTGTAGACATGTTTGTTATTATTCTTGGTTGATGTGTGTCTGGATATTTTTGCCGTTATTGTCAATTGAAATGTGTAACTATGTTAGACATTATTGTTTGTTTAAGGGTGTAGATATGTTTGTCGTTATTCTTGCTTGGCTTGTATAGATATGGTTGTCGCTATTGTAGGTTGACGTGTGTAAATACATTTGTCGTTATCACTATTTGATGCATGTAGCTATCTTTGTCACTATTTTTAGTTGATGTGTCTATATGTTTGTCGTTATTATCATCAGTGTTGAATAATATGTGTAAATAATCTTGTCGTTATTGTTGGCTGATGTCTGTAGATGTGTTTTCCTTATTATCGATTGGCGTATGTACATATATTTGTTGATATTGTTTGTTGATCTGTGTACATGTGTTTGTCTTTATTGTTGGTTGGTGTATTTAAATATGTTTGTCTGTATTGTTGGTTGATGTATTTAAATATGTTTGTGTCATTGTATTCTGATGTGTGTAGATATATTTGTCGTTATCGTTAGTTGATGTTTCTAAATATTGTTGGTTGACGTATGTAGATTGTTGACGTCATTATCATTTGACGTGTGTAGATATTTTTGTCGTTATTCTTGGTTAAGGTTTGTAAATATGTTAGTAATTATTTCTGGTTGATAAGTGAAGATTTTCACACGTCATTATTGGTTTGTGTGTGTAGGCATGTTTATTGTCATTCTTAAATCATGTGTGTAGAACTTTTTGTCGATTTTGTTGGTTGATATGTGTAGACCTATTTGTCGTCATTATTAGTTGATGTGTGTAGATATGTTTGTCGTTATTGTTCGTTAGCATGTGTAGATATGATTGTTGTTATTCTTGGTTGATGTGCCTAGATATGTTCTTCATTATTGTTGGTTGGTGTTCCTAGATATGTTCTTCATTATTGTTGGTTGGTGTTCCTAGATATGTTCTTCATTATTGTTGGTTGGTGTTCCTAGATATGTTCTTCATTATTGTTGGTTGGTGTGCCTAGATATGTTCTTCATTATTGTTGGTTGGTGTTCCTAGATATGTTCTTCATTATTCTTGGTTCATGAGTGTAGTCATGTTTGTCATCGTTATTCATGGTTGATGTGTGTAAATATATTTGTCGTTACTAGTGGTTAATGTATGTAGATACATTTATCGTCAATTGTGGCTAAATAAGTTTGTCGTTATTGTTGATTGACGTATGTACATATATATGTTGATATTGTTTGTTGGCGTATGTAGATATGTTTGGCGTTATTTATAGAGTGACATGCGTAAATATATTTTTCGATATTGTTGGTTGATGTGTGTAGATATGCTTCTTGTTATTCTAACTTGATGTGTTTCGATATGTTAATCGTGATTGTTGGTGGATATGTGTAGTTATGTTTGTTGTCATGGTTGGTTGATATGTTTACCGTTATTGTTGGTTAAGGTGTATAGATATGTTTACCGTTATTGTTGGTTAATGTGTGTAAATATATTTGTAGGTATTCTTAATTGATTTGTTTAAATACGTTTTTCGTCATTGTTTTTGAGCTTTATGTATATGCTTGTCGTTATTGTTGGTTGATGTTTGTAGTTAATGTTGGTGGATATGTTTTCTCCGTTGTTGGTTGATTTGTGTGTAGATATATCTATCATTATTATTGGTTGATTTTTATAGGTTGTTTGACGTCATTATTCATTGATTTCTTTAGATATGTTTCTTCTTATTGTTGGTTGATATGTGTCGGTATGTTTGTCGTTATTATTAGTTGATACGTGTTGATATGTTTGTCATTATTGTTTATTAATGTCTTCAGATATATTTATCCTTATTGTTGGTTGACGTTTGTTAATATTTTTATTACTATTTGTTGATATATGTAGATATGTTTGTCGTGATTCTTGGTTGACTTGTATAAATATATTTGTCGATATTGTTGAAAAATGTGTGTGGATATGTTTGTCGTCAGTTTTGGTTTCAGTATGGTAGTTATTATTGTCTCTCAATGTGTAAAAGTATGTTTGCTGATATTGTTCGTTGATGTGCATAAATAAGTTTGTAGTTATTGTGTTTTGATGCGTGTAGATATGTTTGTTGTTATTGTTGGTTGATGTTTGTAAATATATTTGGTCGACGAGTGTAGACATGTTTGTCGTTATTGTTGGTCTATGTTTGTAATTATATTGGTTTATGTGTGTGTATATATTTGTTGACATTTTTGGTTAATATGCGCAGATATGTTTGTTGTCACTCTTAGCTGATCTCTACAGATATGTTTGTGGTCATTTTTGGTTTATGAGTGTAGATTTGTTTGTAAATATTAGTGGTTGATGTGTGTAGGCCTATATGTCGTCATTATTAATTAATGTGTATCAATATATTTATCATTATTGTTGGAGAATTTCTGTTGACATGTTTATCGTCATTTTTGGTTGTTGTGTATGTTTTTCTTTATTGTCTATTAATGTATATAGATATTTTGACATTATTGTTGGTTGATGTATGTTGGATGTGTGTAGTTATGTTTGTCGTCATTGTTTCTTTCTTTTGTAAATACATTTATTTTTATTGTTGACTGATGTGTGTACATATGTTTCCGTTACTGTTTGTTAATGTGTATAGGTATTATTGGTTCATATGTTTGTATATTTTTGTTTTAGTTGTTACTTGATGTGGGTAAATATGTTTGTCGTTATTGTTGGTTGATATTTATTGATATGTTTTTCATTATTGTTTGTTGGTGTGTGTAGATATGTTCGTGATCATTATTGATGGATGTGTAAATATCTTTGTCGTCATTTTTGGTTGATATTTTTGTCAATATTTTTGGTGGTTATTGTTTCTTAATGTGTATAGGTATCTGTGCCAATATTGTTCGTAGATGTGTGTAAATATATTTGTCGTTATTGTTGGGCGATATTTGTAAACCTACTTGTCGTCTTATTAGTTTACGTCTGTAAATATTTTTCTCGTTATTGCCGATAGATGTCTATAAGTATGTTTATCGTTATTGCTGATAGATTTCTGTAGATATTTTTGTCGTTGATTTTGTTTGATAGGTGTGTAAATATGTTAGTCGTTATTGTTTGTTAATGTGTATTGGTGTGTTTGCTGTTATTTTTGGTTGATATGTATACGTATGTTTGTCGTTATTATAAATTGATTTGTTAAAATACGTTTGCTGTCATTGTTATTGATGTATATAGACATGTATGTCGTTGTTGCTGGTTGATGTATCTAAATATTTTGACGTTATTGTTGTTTGATATATGTATATATGTTTATTGACATTGTTCGATGATGTCTGTTGAACTATTTCTCATTATTGTTGGTTGATTTGTGCAGATATGCTTGTTGTCATTATTGGTTGATATCTTTAGGTATTTTGTCGCTATTGTTGGTTGATACGTGTACATATGTTTATCGTTGTTGCTGGTTGACGTGTGTAGATATGTTTGTAATTATTTTAAGTTGATGTGTGTAAATACATTTATCGTTATTTCTGGTTGATGTGTGTAGCTATGTTTGTCATTATTTTTAGTTGATGTGTTTATATACGTTTTTCATTATTGTTGGTTGGTGTGTGTAGGTATGTTTGTTGGTTGATGTGTGTAGACATATTGGTAGTCATTTTTGATTGATGTGTGAAGATATGTTTGTCATCATTGTTTTTTACATACGTAAAAATATGTTGATATGTGTAAATATATTTATCGCCCCCTAGTGGCACAGCGGTATGCCTGCGGACTTACAACGCCAGAAACCGGGTTTCGATATCCGTGGTGGGCAGAGCACAGATAGCCCATTATGTAGCTTTGTGCTTAACTTCAAACAAACAAATATATTTATCATTATTGTTGATTAATCTGTGTTGATACTTTTCTTGTTTGATCTGTATCATAAGTACTTATCTGACGTAAGCGAATATTGTACCTTCCGTAATTGGTACTGACCTATGCATTAAGATGGCCATGACTGGCGTTAACATGTAGGTTACGTTCAGAATATGCCATTACACTCTAACTCGTGAATCGCTGCTTCAGCAGAACTAATGCACTCTAATGTTCTCTTGTCTATATTCAATGTTGATTTGTTTTAGTCAGCACTTACAGGAGATGGGTGATATAGATCATGGCTTTTTTAATATAATTGTATGTAGCACTGTCCTTTGAAAGGATCTTGTCAATGATAATGCATTTCTCTAGCCAAATGCATACATTTCAACACTGACTTTTGGAAAATAAGACATGATATAAATTCTTATGATCCGTAGGGTCGATAATGTTAGCTTTACTCTAGTGTCCAGTAAGATATGCATAAAGGTTCCAAACACAATTATTTCTGCTGGAGGCTATTTTTTTTGTCCTAATAGCTCACAAGAGAATGAAAATTCGTCGTCCCTTGCAGAGTAAGGGTGCACGACTTTTCTACTTTCTAAAGTTTTCCACCATGCTGTACTGAATCGAACAAATATGAACAATCCGAGTTATTTTCTCTTCTACTGTGGAACGTTGTTGGTTTATACCGAAGTTTTGAACGATACTATTATGCGGTATGATACTTCTTTCCTACTCCATTTTACATGTATGCGTGTGTGTGTGTGTGGGGGGGGGGGTTGCCACATGAAATGCATATACATCTTCCCCTGAAAGTTTTTTGTTTTGAGTGGATGGAGAACGATGAAGGATAGACCATCCATGCTCGAGAGAATTCATATCTGGCAGGCGGCTTTCCCATGGGAGGGTGGTAGTGCCCTGATTTTCAAACTATTGTTTTGTAACTCCGACCGAATGAGCATGGACTCTATCTTGCATAAAAATACTGCATTGTCTTGTAAAGTGGTAATTGTCGTAGACAAGTAGAAGGCCTTGCTCGAGAATTATGATGTATCAAGTAGCAATAACCGTTCATTCACATACCACCAGCTGTGATCGTCCAGATACCCACATGTCATTTCAAACCATAATTAGGGGAGGATATAGTAAGCGAAAAGGGCTCGTTAAGATAAATGTAATCGATTAATTGTTATTGTTTTAACTAAATGTGAAAAAAATATGTAATAATATTGTACGTTTTGATTTGTTAAAGAACTGTCTTAATACTCGTCTCGGATAACATGCATTACGTACACTATTAAAAGGATATTGATGGTATACGAAAAGCACTTATTATGACAAAGGTAATAAATTGAATGTTAACATTTCATATTTGGTTTTTGCCGCAAATATATATTTCCATTCGTATCTATTCATATATAGCTACAGAAATAACAATTCAATGACTTACGTTTCCATACTGACTCCTTTTCGTAAAGTGGGTGTCCTTTTCACAAAACTGATTCCTTTTCACACTCTGGGCCTACAGCCATAATAGACATACGGCCGTATTTAGTCTTGGCGTGCAAATGGTTCAGCGAAAGTTCCTGTGAGGATAGTCGCAAAATCTAGGTGCGTTCACTTATCCAAGATCTGTGAATATCTATACTGGTCAGAAGAGGAGAATAATAGCAAAACCTAGGTGCATTGACTATCCAAGATCTGTGAATATCTATACTGGTCAGAAGAGGACCTAGGTTTTGCGATTATTCTGCATCCACTATCCAAGACCTGTGAAGATCTATAAGAAATTACAGTATCCGAAAATATAGAGAGTGTTATAGCATCTGTGATGCCTACTGCTGTCAACGTATGTTGTTTTCTGAAGGGAGAAATGGCTTTTGTTTAGCTACTCTGACAAGGTAGCCCATACTATGAAGATTACTTCTGATGATATTTTTGTATACTTGTTTCTGTCCTGCAACAGTATCTTGTCACAACATGAAGAGTCCATTCTGTTGGCTTTGAGCACCTGGGCTGTGCACGGTCTGTTGCTTTCTGACGTGATTGGAACTTTATTGTCACCCTAGGAGTGTGGAGAATGGTAGTGTAAATGATCTGGCAGTCTCTAGTTGATCTTGACCATCTTTCCGTCTTCAAACTATGTTACCTTGTGAAAATACAGTTAACACCCAGGATGCTTTTGTTCGTAACATGGCTATTCATATTCTATGGCCTTTACTAACCTATATACCTATATATTTGCATATGTCGTCATAAAGATGGTCGATTCGTATTCTTGAATGTATTTATTTATTAGTAAGATATGCGTTTGTTGTTTATTTTTAAACAGTTTTTAGCTGGCTAAATAAAGTGTTAAAATTATAAGGGCATTAGTTTCAAGTAATAGAGTAAAATACCTCAATGAAATGGACAAGTTAAGTAGAATAATATCATATACTCCTCACAGTAACTAAACTCGTTACGAAGAATCACGTGCTCCTCACAATAAACTTGTTACAAGGAAATAGGCAATTTAAAGGAAAGATAACAGTGTACTCCTCACAATAAACTTGTTACAAGTAAATAGGCAGCTTAAAGGAAAGAAGACAGTGCACTCCTCACAGTAAACTTGTTACAAGGAAATAGGCAACTTAAAGGAAAGAAGACAGTGTACTCCTCACAATAAACTTGTTACAAGGAAATAGGCAACTTAAAGGAAAGAAGACAGTGTACTCTTCACAATAAACTTGTTACAAGTAAATAGGCAACTTAAAGGAAAGAAGACAGTGTACTCTTCACAATAAACTTGTTACAAGGAAATAGGCAACTTAAAGGAAAGAAGACAGTGTACTCCTCACAATAAACTTGTTACAAGGAAATAGGCAACTTAAAGGAAAGAAGACAGTGTACTCCTCACAATAAACTTGTTACGATGAAGTAGGTTAAGGTGAAGAAGATGGTGGCCTTCTCACAGTGAAGAAATATAAAAATAAAAGTAGGAACAGCATTTAAAGTGCACAATAAAAACCTTCTTTGGCCAAAGGCAAAAGATTCTACATATTTCGATCAGAAGTAGAACATACATGGCAAGCTTTATAGAAAGGAGGTTTAAGCCAATTTAAACTTTAAGCGTAGTGTAAACGTTCAGTAGTAAGAGATGAAAATGTTTTTTTCAGAATTCGCGAAACGTTTCTAAGTTTAATCTGATAGGTAATAATAAAAGGAATTATATTTGAATGTTTAGTATTGCTCAGATTTAGGATGTTTTTCCGCTGAGTGTTGTTAGCCTTTTCAATTTGTCTGTCAATTTCGGTATCTTTATATCCTCTTTGTAACATGGTTTGCTTTAAATCCTTGGTGTATTTTCTGTAGTCTGTTTCATCTGAGCATATTTTATTTATTCTAAGAGCTTGACTGTAGGTAATGTTTCGTTTAGTGTGAGAGGGGTGACAGCTTTTATAGGGAATGTATTGTGGTCTGGCTGTAGGTTTTTTTTTGTACAAGTCAGTGTGTAATATTCCGTCTTTTAGAAAAACAGTGACGTCAAGAAAGTTAATCTGGGTAGGCGAGTAATCACAGGTAAACGTGATTGTTTGTGAAAGGAGTTTGCATGTGAGATAAATTCTTTAAGTGATTTAAGACTGGCTGTCCAAATGAAAAATATGTCATATATGTAACGTTTCCATTTATGAGGTTTTACAGGGCTTAGTTGTAAAAGCTGGTTTTCAATATGACCCATAAAGATATTGGCATAATTGGGAGCCCGTTGTCAAACCTGCAAGTTCATAAAAACCACTGACTCATTTTCTGACAAGCATAATCAAAGAAACTTTAAAATATCCAAAGAAATCACTTGTGAAACAAAAATACCATTTACCTTATACAGTGTAAAAAATGAAATCACCAATACGTAGGACATACACAAACAACTCTTAGAGAACGTTTCAACAACTATAAATCTTCTATTAACACCGAAAAAGACCTTCCTGTTGCTCAACACTTTAACCAACCTGGTCATTTCATTAACGATGCTACTCTCAACGGCATTGAAACAGGATTCAAAATTAAAGCAGATTGTGAAATAAAAGAAGCTTATTGGATTGCTAATCTAAACACTGTTCAACCTTTCGGAATTAATTCAGATCCTGTAATCAGTGATATCTATTCATTGGTTTCATCTCTGTAAGTCTGTTTGTTTGAAGTTAAGCACAAAGCTACACAATGGGCTATCTGTGCTCTGCCAACCACGGGTATCGAAACCCGGTTTCTAGCGTTGCAAGTCCACAGACATACCGCTGTGCCACTGAGGGCTCTCTGTTAGAAAAATAATTTTTATTCTTTGCATATGTTTTCATGTAATGTGAACGCTGAATTTCCTAGAACTTACTAGTTATTTAAGATAATTTTCCATACCTATTTTTATAAATTGATTAGTATAACATATCTTTTTCAATCAGTCTCCATGTGTCATCTTTATTTTACTGAAACACTTAAGTATAGTTTTAAATATACATATATTTATCCATTTCTAAAGTAAAATATCCTTAACACCTTTTCACAAACATTTGCGCCATCTGCTATACTGTACCGGAAATGAGATGCTTACAACAGTATATAGAGAAATATACTAAACATTTCCTGGAAAACCGGATGACCTTGATGACGTCACTAAACTCCCTTTATATATATCACTCATTCGATTACACCACCATTAACGGTTTGCCCCTGAAGAAGAAAGGTCTACCTTTCGAAAGCACTCGGGTTATAGGGTTTTTATTCATTTCTATCACGACATATTGAACCTACATGTTTTCATGAATAGGTTTAAAACTGTTGTTTAACCTTAGGTACAGCAGGGTGGACAAACATTGAAAAGAATCAAACTCTTTTTTATCAGGTGACAATGTTATACATTTATTGATGTTTTTTACCAAGTTATGAATTTTATCCTTGAATCTTTTTTCAAGAGAAGCGTATGAACAATCATTTAATAATTTATCTACACGAAAAATGTAGTCACATTTGCATTTGTTATGCACCACTACACATCCTCCTCTGTTACTTTGTGTAATAACAATATTGTTAACAACATTACATACCCTCTTTTGTCAGATTGTGTAATAATAATATTATTTGCACTATTATGCATCTTCCTTTGCTTCAGCTTATATAATAATAATATCATTAACACTACTACACCTCCTCTTTTGTCAGATTGTGTAATAAAGAACCATGACAGTGGTTCATAATAGGGTTCGCCCAGAAATTTCACAAAAATGCTAATAAAACATAGGGAAAAAAAAAACATCTTAAAAGGCAGGGTTGTTCTTGAAAAACATTCAAGCCCTTCTATCTCAATGGCTAAGGTTGCTAAAATATTAATAAAAGAAAAAAGTTGATTTTTTAAAATTCATCCATTTGTTCTTCATGTTATTTTTGTTTCACAAGCCTACAGAAAAAAAAACGGTTATGAAACTTTTATTCACACCAGGGCAAATCCACTAAAAAACTCCTGCACATGTTATAGGACTATTTCTATGTTGATTCTTGAAAGAGAGGGATAGATTTTATCAGTTTTTCATCACTACCGACCAAGTTTCTCTTCAAAGCCATTCAAGCACCGAAGCCTAAAGCAAAAACGGTTACTTTTGGTTTGAATTTCTCGCAAAGTTACTCGAGGGATATCTGCATTAGCCGTCCCTAATTTAGTAGGAAAGGCGGCTAGTTATCACCACCCACTACCAGCTCTTGAGATACTCTTTTATCAACGAATAGTGGGATTGAACCACACGGCTGAAAGGACGAGAATGTTTGGTTCGACGGTGATTTGAACCCGCAGACTGCGAGTCGGGCGCCCTAATTACCTGCCCATGCCCGGCTATTAAAATGGCTAGGTATATTGCGCCAAAATCTACGCACAGCTACTAAACAAATTCCTGCAAAGGCTGATGGCTATTTTTAAGTTGATTCTTGAAAGTCGAAATTTCCACCCTCTAAAATATTTTAAGTTCTTCTTCGCTACCAATATAAGCTCTTTGAAGTGGAATAAATTTGTTGTTATGTATTTGTTTTAATATGAACGTTGTTTAGATTAAGTTTATATTTAAAAACATGCATAGCTTGTAGTGTTAGATATCTATTGCGAAACTCCCTCTTATTCTCTAAAGTTGTAGAACATTCTCGAGAGTAGGAATCAACAATATATCTATTTACGTAAACGTTTCAGTATAGCTCAGTATTGTTATGTAATCTGGATTTTCTAGAAAACCTTCCCATGCCTATAAGTACAACCACCGCGACGCGCCAAAAGAAGAGTATTTACTATTAGTTCGCTATAATCAGTGTGCTATAAAACTTTGAAAGCTATAACTGTGATTTTTATAACGCTTACCAATCGGAAGACTTCAGATATTTGACCAGGAACCTTTACAAAGTTCGAACATTACAAATCGTTTAACTTCAGTGGATTCTCATCGGAAATTAGTATTTTTACGAAAACATTACATAAATTCATCATGGAAAAATCGATGTTTACAAATCATTGTTTGTAATAACTGTTATTGTAAAGAGTATTGTTGTGTGTATATTAAAACGTATTTGTGTTAAAAAAGAAAACTCTGTATATCAATCTTGTTGGCAAATA
>NW_013666430.1:248851-254485 GCF_000517525.1 Limulus polyphemus
TGGCAAATATTACAAACTGACTATATATCGGCATTTATTTAAATACTAAATTCAAATTACAATTTAACTAATAAATTTAAAGTATCATTTAGCTAAGTTTCAGACCATTTGAAATTCTAATACGTAACAGAAGCCATTCAAGCACCGTTATATTAGTCTATACTAGTCGGAAAGGCTTCGTTTTATTAGGGTAAACAAAGTGTATATTTATAACAGTGTCTCCAGCCTTATTATTATTGATTATAGTTTTACAAGACGCTACAGAAAAAATGGTTACGAATATTTTAGCTCCCAGTGGCATGGTGGTATGTCTCTGGACTTACAACGCTAGAAACCAGGTTTCGATATCCGTGGTGAGCAGAGCACAGATAGCCCATTATTTAGCTTTGTGCTTAATGTCGAAAAAACTAAAAAAAAACTAATATTTTATTGAAACTTCGACAATAGTAATAAATGCAGTATTGAGTATGTCATAGGGCAGTGTTAAAATTAATTCAATCACCGATTTTTCTGCAGGCTTGTGGACAAAAATGTGAATAATAATAATAATAAAATAATATTAAAATACGCAAAGTACGAAAACCAGCAGAATATATCACCACTCTCAAGAGTTCGTTGAAATTAAAAGTTCCTTCTAATTCATAACATCATTCAAAAAGCCATTGTATAAAGCGACTCAAAACCTATGTGCAACTCATAAACTTATCTTTCATTGACAAAAATAGTTTTTAATATTTCTATATCCGTAATCTTGATATGTTGGAAGGAATAGTTTACCAAACGATGCGATCATACCAATGAAAGCAAAAATCTAAATAGCCACGTATAAATTATATGGCTTTACAAGATCGTCACGTGGCTATCTATGTCACCCAAGGGCGCTTTGAAATGCCACAAAAACAGCTTTCCTTATACCAGCCAGGTGCAACTTCCTCCAGGGCGCGGGCCAGATAGCAATTTTTAATTGTATTTGTGAGCCACACTGTATGAAGCAAAATTAAAATTTAAAAATACTGCGATTCCTTAGCAAAATTTCTTGTTATTACCATAAAAAGGGTACAAATAGAGTAATAGTGGAATATACAGTGAATGAGAGTATCATTCAAATAATAAAAGTTATGAAAAATTAAATGTTTGAAATCATTTGCCATAACAGTAGGTTGATCAGATGCATTCGTAGCTAATAATCCATATTTTAATGTTTTATAAGTTTTAAGTTCTTAAGTTTATAAGGCAATATTTTACAAAAATCCTGAATTCCCTATTCTCTAATTTATTCACCACCCCTCCAATAAGTACGAATTTTAGCGTAAATTACTCACTATAATATCGTCATTGCTCAAACAAAGCATGATTTTCCTAGTCTTCAATCGTGTTTGGTTACAGAGCCATCAAATAAAAAATCAGTCACCTCTTGCCTCTCTTTCAGGATTTGATAATAGTTTTGTCTTATTATTTTTAATACTATATTATTTATATCCAATAGAAAGCCAAGGTTTTCATCTATCTAAAAACGTATTTTATTACGATGTTTTTTGTACAGTGAATTGTCATTTTCTCTTTTAGTAAAAGCTTCGTTCCCACGGAAAAAATATCGACTAGCTTAGATGAATTTGCAACGGCTTTTGTCGCATAGTTAGACAGCGGTGATTACACCAATATACACAATAATAGTCAGAAAGACAAAAATAAAATAATTCAAATGAAAATAAGCTCATTACATTTTATTTGTTAAAAGTAATTTTATTCCAGAATTTTATCAGTTTATCAGTTTGTAATTTTATTTTTTCCTCGCGGGCTGTATAAAACCGCCTCGTGGAAGCTATTGGAAATTATCCTATAGTTAGCTACAAACTTTAATCACGTTGATTAGTGTGGTCTGTACAACAGAATATATCCTACACGTATCCTTGGTGATACAAGTCAGTGTTATAATTTATGCTCACGTAAGTCTTGCAAAAGTAAATCTAAATGTAAAAAATATAAACATACTTACTTCATAGAAGATACTTTTCTGACTCTGATATATTTCTGATAAAATATACGTAGTAATGGATGATATCCTTTATGAAGAGCGTATTTTATATAATTTACCATTATTCTCTTACTTCCTGTCAGATATATATAATGTTCTAGTTCTAAACTATTTAAGTTTCTACCTTTAACTTAAAAAAAAAAAGCACGTGAACTTGGCATGATCAAATGATTAGTTTGTCCACATAGAAAATCCTAGGATTCGTGGTTCATGATCCAGTGTCTGAAAAACGCGCTCCGCAATTAGTAGCTGTGGGTACCTTCTAAGAGTGACCGTCAAATTTCATTATTTGGTCAAGTAAAAGTAGCCCAAGAGTTGGCGGCGGTTGCTGTTGACTGGCTGTCTTTCAGTTCAAAATTAAGGATGGTTATGCGCAGAATTTTATAGCTTTGCATAAAATTCTGAAATAAGTAAATATTAAATAGTATTTATCATTAGGCTGAAATCTTGAGTTTACAGGAATAAAAGTTGTGTTCAGCGTTTCTAACCATCTATTGAGACAGTTCATTTTTGTCTTCTTTCTTACAATGTGTAGCTAATTTGACCACAACGATGGATCTCTATGAGTTAGAGCTACTGGAATCGACTTCAACGACATGCCCTCATCTAAGTGTGTGCGTGAAGCAATTGAAGGTTATCATCATAGATTCTCGTCGTGCGAACCCAAGCGCATGCGATAATCTCGTGCTTCTAGATTATTATTAATTCAGATTTTATATACATATTTTCTGAGTTAAAAGCCCATTCAATAGAGAGATTGATATCCTAACGTATCTACTGTACAAAATCTATTTCTAGCATGTTATATACAAATACGGCATAGAAGATGTATTTTATGTACGAGATTATTTACTATAATCGGGATACTATTATTGTCAGTTATCTTCAGTATGCATTCTTCATGGTCTTTAGTATCAGAGACGTTACTTCAGGATCATGTATATTTTTATAAGAAATGAGGACAAGATCAAGTTAACATAAAAATATTTACTTGCAAAATGTGCTCAATAAGCTTTGACGAAAAACTCGTAACTTGCTTGTTGAATTTCGTTCCTGGCGTTCCTAATTTTGAAGTGATAGATTAAAGGGAAGGTGGCTAGTAAACATCACCCATCGCTCATTCTAGTCTAATAACGTAGCCATGGCCACAAAGTGTTTTTGTCGGTAACAGGGTGCTAACCACTGAGATCAAATCCACAGTCTGGTACGAGCTTGGCCAAACTTTGTACCTTCTGAGTGTTGATAGTATCCTAACCATACCGTTTTTGTTTTTCGTTTCGATATGTAACAATACCCGTTAGAAAGTATCTTACGAAAATGAAAATAAATACATATGCAATAAAACCTAGATTGAATTAATTAAATAATTTGTCCAAAATTGTAATAATCTACTATGCTAACCTGATTTCGATTAGCTAACTGAGAAAGACAAATTAATGAGTGTGTTTTTATAGCAAAGCCACATTGAACTCCCTGCTGTGTCCACCGAGGGGAATCGAATTCCTGATTTCAGCCAATTTTAAGTAAATCAGGAGACTTATCGCTGTTCCACGGAGTACAACAATGTAATGAAGTTAAAATAGTATCATTTAATTTAAAAATTAACGTCACTAACAAAATATTCTGTTTGAAATATTAAAATGGCGATTACCCTTTCACCTCTGGATTTAAGTAGTACTAGTTTGCATAGACAAGAGGAAAAAAAATAGAAGACGAAACTACTTTATAAGTTCGTCAATGTGTTTAATTAATAAACGCCTAGCATCTGGACGCCACCTCCCGTCTCCATTGCAATTTTGCGTGACCATCACTTACTGTCGTCCTTGATGCAACTATTAATATAACTTATAAGACCTCAAACCACGCCCATTCTTCTTTGGCCCCAAACGCAACGCTTGGTGAGATCCGGGTTTCCCACGTCAAACTGACTGACGCGATACCATGGTAAACCTGACTGTGACGTCATTCACTAACATGATATTGAAAGTAATATGTATTTAATTACCACTTTGTGCACTGACAGAGGACTATCTATTTAAAACAACACTTACTCCATCTGGAGGAAAGAAGAGAAAAGAACATACGTGACGCAACACACAGTACAGCAATAAATATATATATTTATGTGTCAGTTGCTGTACGTATTGTAAAAAACGTTTCTGGCTTTCGAATCCAATGTTTTCAAAACGTATATCATTCAGAGGCTATATATATATAACTATAATTCTTGCATCATGGCTGGTCTGTAACTTAGAGAAAGTCATTCGGAGTTAACACATCAGAATATAGGACTATATGCTATATTATTATTATGTATTATTATTACCGCTATTAGTAACTATAGTCCACAATGTTCGGATACATAAAAACATTAAATATATTACTTAATTACAACAATTAATAGTGATGAGGAAGTTATTTTTCATTTCTCATATTTTTATTCGTACTTTATTTTTCCCCTTTCGTTTTGCGTCCTCCTTCGCCGACCATTGTTCACCCCAGGTGTAAGTGTACCACAGTTTGAGAAACACTATAATATAGTGTATAGTTTCGTGGTTATTATTACACAGCTTCTATAAGTTGGTCAATGTTACCATGTTTTTAGTTTCTTGGTTACTGTTACATAGGTTCTATAAGTTGGTCAGTGTTACAGTGTATCGTCTCGTAGCTATTATTACATAGCTTGTGTAAGTTGGTCAGATTTATAGTGTATAGTTTAATGGTTATCGTTATATAACTTCTTTAATTTAATCATTGTTACCATGTTTTTAATTTCGTGGTTATTGTTGTGTAGCGTCTGTAAGTTGTTCAGTGTTATAGTGTTTTTTAGTTTTGTAGTCACATTTGTCTTTAGTACTGCATCTTATATGACTTCATATTACTATATGAAGCTTCTATAGGTCAGTGTTACTGCATCCTTTTATTTCACCTTCACTGTTACATAGTTTCTATAGGTCAGTGTTACCGCATCCTTTATTTCACCTTCACTGTTACATAGTTTCTATAGGTCAGTGTTACTGCATCCTTTTATTTCACCTTCACTGTTACATAGTTTCTATAGGTCAGTGTTACTTCATCCTTTTATTTCACCTTCACTGTTACATAGTTTCTATAGGTCAGTGTTACTGCATCCTTTTACATCACTCTCACTGTGACATTGTTTCTTTGAGCTAGACAAAGTTACCATAGTCTGTTTGACGTGTGTTTTTTCTATCTATATAAAATTTTAATATCGTAATTATTTTTATGTTTCGTTAATGTTATTTCGATTTTTTTGGGGGAGGCAATGAATCGAACGTCTGTGTTTGATTATTTACAGTATCGATGGTGAAATCTCCTACGTGGCTGATTAAATCTCAATAAATTTAGCTCTTCATTTCGTTGAAGCGTGAGGTTCTTAGTAAAGAAAATAGTTCGACATATATATATATATATAGAGAGAGAGAGAGAGAGTACCGATTATATATATATATAGAGAGACAGACAGAGAAAATACCGATTATATATATATATATATATATATAGAGAGAGAGAGAGAGAGAATACCGATTATATATATATATATATATATATAGAGAGAGAGAGAGAGAATACCGATT
>NW_013666430.1:254624-258114 GCF_000517525.1 Limulus polyphemus
GAGAGAGAGAGAGAGAGTACCGATTATATATATATATAGAGAGACAGACAGAGAAAATACCGATTATATATATATATAGAGAGACAGACAGACAGACAGAGAGTACCGCTTATTGGTTAAGAGCTCGGGAATCTACTGACAGATTGTGGTGAGCAGGTATGAAATAAAACGTGGCTTTCTAATCAGAATATAGTATATTCTAGTAAGCAACAAAATCGCCCGCCACTCCTGAAAGATGTATCTACTGATAGCCACTGTATTTAATAGTGCATTCTATCGTGAGTTAAGCAAATCACGCACAGCTGTCAGATACAGTCAACACGTTCTAAAAGTCACGAGGTTGTGAGGTCAGATGCAATTTTCTGTGAGACCTAAGCTCTATTATTAAAAAAAATAAGGCAAAAGCATCTGCCTGCTACAAATAACGATCTGTTAGATGCTGGCTGTGGTATACGAGAACCACCTGGTAGAAAAGAGGTTTAATTTTAGAAACACGGAATTGCGTAGGTTGAATCAGTTCTTACAAGAGCCATTAGGAGTTTTGAATTTAACTCATTGGCTCATCTGCCTTTATCGTTCTGCTGATATAAGTACGCTGTGATCATAACAAAGGAAAATGACTAGCTGATTTCAAGGTGTAATAAAATCTTCCCCTGTGAATAGTCCAATAACAAGTCACAATATTGGAGCAAAAATATTTTCATCATAAGTTTAACAGGACGTTGTGATAACTGTTTATTCACACGTGATGTTAGTACAGAATTACTGAAGAACATTATTAAACTAAAGGGCAGAACTACATGATGTTAGAACAGAATTACTGAAGAACATTATTAAACTAAAGGGCAGAACTACATATCCAATGTATTTCTTTAACTAGTAACAAAGGTGCATAAAAATCTGACCCATAAGTACGAAGCTTTTCCATTTTGTAGAAATATCACTATAAAACATGCACATGTATGCATAATTGAATATTTTATTAGGAAATACATTTGTTTGCTCATATTGGACAGCAAATCCCATACCATGGCCAGCTGAGAACTGTAAGTTAAGTCTGCTAATATTTTTTAACTGTGTCTTACTGAACTCATTTTTGTTTGTTTGTTTGTATGTTTTTTGAATTTCGTGCAAAGCTACACGAGAGCTATCTGCGCTAGCCGTCCCTAATTTAGCAGTGTAAGACTAGAGGGAAGGCAGCTAGTCATCACCATCCACCGCCAACTGATGGGCTACTCTTTTACCAACGAATAGTGGGATTGACCGTGATATTATAACGCCCTCACGGCTGAAAGGTCGACTTGATTTTCTTGACTTCACAATCGACTTGGCCTAAACTACTATATCATCCATACAAGTCGCAAGCAAGTAGAACAGCGATATCCATCGGGTATACGTGAATATCGTTATCATGATATGAACTAAAAAACTTACATTTCTGAAGTGGTATTCATTTCGCAGAAAACCAATGCCTTTCTGTGCAAATTTTCACTGTGTGTTTACTTGGATACATCAATACCGTTGTCCGAGATTCAAAGCCAAAGTAAATTGAGGACCATATGGAAGATAAGGTTGAGATTGTCTGAATGTACGAAATATTTTTATATGTACCGTGTGTAACAGAATTCACGCACCATTTTGTTTTTAGTAAGTCCCCATTTTACATATTCTGAGTTGTTTAAATATATGATTGCAGGTAATAACTTACATCCCGGTAATTGTCATTATTTGTAAGATGTTTTTCATGCAATTTCATAATTTTTCTAGATTTATTAGAAAGTTGTCTTGATAAATTTGCACGCTATGACATCTTTTAGTTTATAACCCATTATCTTTCAGGTGTGTGGTGTGCATGTTGACCACTTTTAGTTTGGTGCTCGTTTTTATACCATGTATGTGTCTGTTCATTATATGTTGATTAAATTGTAAGAGTGACTTTTACGTCAAAGACAAGACTAATATCTTACTGATTTATGGCAAAGAAGGCAACTCACAAAGGACCACAGAACAGTTTTTCACGAACGTTACCCTGAACAGCCAAATCATGAAAACATTGGTATAATTGTGAAGTATTTCTTCAAACCGGTAGTGTAGCTGGTCGAACTCATTCAGGAAAGCCATGAAATACTACTGATAAACCACATCAAGAAGTTGCTGTTGCTGCCAGGTCTTCGGCATTCAACAAAAACTGGCCGATGAAGTGGGTATGTCACATATGAGTGTGGTCTGGAATTTAGAGATGAATAACTTCCATACAAGTACCAAATTCACCAATAATTTGGTAATGGTGACCCAGGGAGACGAGTTGAATTTTTTAAAATATTCATGGCGCTTGTTTTGAATGCAGAAGTGAACCGACATAACTGCTGCTTTTGGAACCAGAACAGACGTGTGAAAATAACGGGTGAAATACAACGTCCCCAAAAAATCCATGCTTGGGCACGCACACACACACACACACACACATATATATATATATATGTATACACACACACACACACTCACATGTATATTTAATAAGTGTATCACAGAAAGACATCATACTTTACAAGAACCTTTTTCCAAATATTTCCATTTTGGCATTCTTATAAAAAGAATAACAGATTATTTTATGAAAATGATTTTATTAATAAATTTAAAAATAGATTAAATGTTACATAATTTAACACGCAGATGGAGTTTAAAACGTATATAAAACTTTAAAGTCAAAACACGCGGGATGTTTTACATTGTTAAGTAGGTCTTGTTGGAGACAGCTTTATTTTATAAAGTGAAGAGTATCCTGGAAGATACGAAACCGGTATTCATTCTTTTATGTATGTATCGTTTTATTTATTTCTTTTAAATTAACTATACTAAAGAGTTTTTAAAATATTTTAATATCTTTATATTGTTTCGTTTTTATTAATCACTTCCCTGAGCAAAATATATTTGATTGCTGACGTTTACACAGTAGAATGTTATGTATATTTGTATACATAATTCTTTATAGTGACGTCATAATAAATAATTCTGATTTTTCTAGAAGTTTGAGAAGTTTTGTATTTACAAACATATGATTGTATCGCAATGTATTATGACTATCCGATATTAAGAGAAAAGTACTTAATACTTTGCTGCATGTCGTAATGCCGCTAGAAACCAGGTTTCGTTATCTGTGGTGGGCAGAACACAGATTGCCCTTTGTGTAGTTTTGTGCTTACTAACAAACAACAGCATGTTTTAATGAATGTAAAGCATTGAATTATTACTGCCATCTATTGACTAAAAGAACTATAATAAACCCCTCTTTTTTTACATACTGAATATATCAGATCTATTGATTTATTTTACAATTGATTTCAAACATAATGAGAAGTTTAGTTTTTAAAGTAATTGTCAACAGACGTTAACATTGCTGATGGGAATATTTTAAAGTAATTGTTAGCAAATATTATATAATAAATCCTTAGACAAATAAACGTCGCAACATACTGAAAGTTACTATTTC
>NW_013666430.1:259114-270279 GCF_000517525.1 Limulus polyphemus
GAGCCTTGCAATTACAGCGTTACCCAAAGTTTGAGTCTTAAGGTATGTTTATATATGTTAGGGTTTAAACGTCGTAAGCCAGCGAAATACTAGAAACCAACAGATCTAAAATTTGTGATAAAAATCACGTACATTGCAGATGATTTGTTTTCACATCCCTTTTAATTTGTACATTTCGAAATAAGAATCAGACGTGTGTCAAAATAGCATTTTTAGAACTATATTTTGTCCGTCACAACTCATTGCCCAAGAGGCCTATTTGTTTATTACTATTACTCGTCAAATATTAGGGCAGTATGTTTGTATCTTTGCTAATATAGTTACAGCATTATTTTCAACGAAGAAGTATAATCTCTGTGTCATGTTTGGTAAAGTTGCCAAATGTATTTTTACTAGTTAAACCTGCAGAATTATACACAGCTATGAGAAAACAATATTTTCGTCCAGAAATATTTGTTTAAGCCTGTTGTTTACTTGGATCGTATTTTCAATCTAGAAGAACATAACTATGACTAAACTGTGACAATAAGTACGTTTTAGCATATTATATTACATTCCAGATATATTGTTTTTATTTTTAAGGACTTAGTAATGTCTAATCAGTGATATTCACTGACATAAGCGAACAAAACATTAGTAGGAAACAGAAAGAACAAAATTAGTTGTAATACTTGTGTTTTATTCTGAGTAATTCATTTTTAGTACATTGTCATGAAATGATCACCTCGCCTACAAGATCTACTTTTTGTTTCGTCTTTTTCCGCGGCTCACCGGGAGACATCATCGTTGTTCCCATGGCGGAGAGTTATTACAGAAGATTATAGTGTGTAATTACAGAAAAGGTGATCTTTTCTACAAGTGTTTCTTAACCTTAGAATTACAGACATTGTCTATATCGCTATTTGAACATATTTTTAAACTGTTTATACGCCAAGTTGCTTATTGGTCCGTGACTAAGTTGGGTATGAGATCCCTATTAATGTAGCATAAAGATACAAATAACAATGCCATCAATATTTACAGTCAATCTCGCTAATTATTACGAGGTTTCTTATGTATCTTACATAGATAATGTGCTATTTCATCCACTTTCTTTTGAAAGTGTGGAGTAAGTTCTTTACAATGAGTATTCTAACCAGCTACTTCATAAACTTACTCAATGTAATGTAGTATGTAGACCCCACCAGTAATAAACAGTATAAAAGAAGTCTGTAATTTCAATGTAATGCACTATGTAGACCCCACCAGTAATAAACAGTATAAAAGTAGTCTGTAATTTCAATGTAATGCACTATGTAGACCCCACCAGTAATAAATGGTATGAAAGAAGTCTGTAATTTCAATGTAATGCACTATGTAGACCCCACCAGTAATAAACAGTATAAAAGAAGTCTGTAATTTCAATGTAATGCACTATGTAGACCCCACCAGTAATAAACAGTATAAAAGTAGTCTGTAATTTCAATGTAATGCACTATGTAGATCCCACCAGTAATAAATGGTATGAAACAACTCAGTAATTTGTGGAGCAATAATGTTCTGGTGTTAAATGTTGCTATATGAAATATAAAATACTGTGTGACTCTAAAGTATGACAGTTAAAAACTAGTTGTGCTATCAGAACGTTTTTTTTTGTTACAGTTTTATAATCATTTTTCATTTTTTAATTGATATTGTAACTTGTTGATCAGGGATGTCAGCATAAGTTTCACGTTTTTAACTATAATGAGAAATAACTTTTATAGCCTGCACACTCCTAAAGAATTCATGAATAATACTTGGAAAGTTCAGTATCTTTTATAAATAAGCCTTTTGTGACATCAAATAACAATTTGTTATAAAATAGACACACCTGAGGAAGACAGATCAATGTTCTGTCGAAACAGCTAGTATGTTCCACTAACAATAAAACTGTTTCCTACGCTTATAAATCGTAGTTTGCCTAGTTATTAACAAACATGCTATGAGAACAACAACAAAAAATAGAAGAAACAAACTTTTAGAAAATATGAATTCTTCTGGTGTTCAAATTAGTCAAGAAGAATTTGTAATGGTTAAAATCTCGCTCTTATAGTTTTTTTTTGCAAACTGTATACTCCAGCTGGATTCAAAGTCGAACATCATGAACGCCACACACCTTCCTCTCAACCTTCTCTCTCTCTCTCTGTGTTTTTGCGAGTGTTTAGGATTAAAACAGAGGAGAAACATTAAAGAAAGTCAGCTTGTGTTTACGCGGATGGTAAAAACTGGAGTTGCAGCAGGTGAAAGGTGTAATTATGAACTGCAGATTTTGGTCAACTAATCTATAGACATTACTCCCTTGATTTTGTGGTCAAGGAATGGTCAAAGGGTGTGACAAAAGCCTGGGGTTTTTCTAGAGTGATGAAAATGTGAAAATGTTTTATTCCCCATCTCCATATTAGTAAATGTTGAAGTTCTTCGTGGGTTATTTTCTTTGTAGCTGTTTTTGTTGGCATAAGCATCTATAATTGATAACAAATCTATCAAGATACATTACTGATAAATCGTGAACAATTTCAGTACAACAACTGTTTTTTTGCTGTTACACTTTGTTTGTTTGTAGTTAAGCACAAAGTTACACAATGGGCTATTTATGCTCTGCCTACCAAGCAAACCAGTTCTATGTATAACTCATAAAATTAATTCTTAGGGGCCGAAATAATAAAGAACTATGATATTCACTATATATATTTACATAAAATACATATTCTTTAATATTGATATCCTTTTTCTCAGCACTGTATCTCTCTATCTGTTCAAGCTTGTAGGTGTTATTACATCCATAGTGTATATTTGCTTGTAACATTTGAAATTAATTAAGAAACATACATCATTCCACACCACATCATGGGTTCGAACCCACATCAAATTTTTACACACATAGCAGTATCACTTTACACCATAAAATGATTCGAACCTACATAAAGTTTTTAAATATCTACAGGGATATTTTACAGGTCCTTATATTTCCTACTCTGTAACTGCTATGGAGGCATTCGATATACTGGTCCTTTTTTTTTTTTGGCTGATTTTTCTTACGCTGGTAAAGACATGTCAGAGAAAAATCTCACTTTTAGTTTCAATATCAGGCTTTTCCTCTTAAATGGACATGTTTATGCCTAATGATATAATATTTTTACATACACGTTATGACAAAACTGAACTGTAAACCCAGAAACGATGCTTGATGCTTTGAACATCAAAAACTAAGAATCAACGTGGAAAAGTTTCGGCTGCAATCGCTATGTAGTAAATCACATCTAGCTCACATAGCATTTATTTCCATTAGCACTTCTAAAATAAATACTTACAATTCCCTCAATAAATATGTTATTATAGCCACGATTTGCTTCAAATTAATTAACTGTAGATTTAAGTTGGAAATATCGTAAATGTGCAAAATAAGAAACCAAAAGTTAAACAATCAGTTAATTGAGTCACTTAAAAACAAGGCGTGGTGCTACGTCTCTTTGCACACTAATTGTTTGCTGATTTCCTTATACTAGCATGAAATACCAGCGCCTCACTACAGGGTTCAAAGGCCCCTTACGATACGCAGAGGCTTCAGTGTACCGATTAGGCTCCTTCATTGTTCCCAACTACTTTTATAGCTATTCCAAAGAGATCCACACCCGATCTCGCTTATGAGTGTGGTTATGAACTCAAATTATAATGCCTCAAAACCTAGTCATAGGACGTCGTCATACCTAAATGACCTTATGGACGCATTTTAATCTCCCTTGGTAAGGTGGCCACACCATATAGATAAGGACATCCCAAGTTCGGCTGCCAAATTTGGTCCTGCTAGCTCCAGAACTGTAGGAGAAGTTGGTTAGAGATACGTATATACATAGCTGAATTAATACAGATAATTCATTTTTTATTTCTTAAGAGGATTCTAACACCTCTTTATTCCTTGGCGCCATCTAGTGTAAGTAATATGCATTTCATTCTTGCTTCTGTCTATTGTGCTTTTAAGGATTCTTCAATAATGCTTGATATTTTAATTTTAAAATGCGCTTACAATTTCTGAAAATAAGGCTGTTAAACGTAATACCCACTAAACAGAAAAAAAATCTAATATCATAAACTGACTCTCTCAAAGTTCAGACCGTCGTTGTCAAAGATGGTAACAGGCAGAATTTGGTTATCGCTGGGTTCGAGCGAAGTATGGTGTGGGTTTAACCCACAAACCCGCTACGGTAAGCATGAAGGATGACCCAGGTCATCTTGAAAAAGCCTAGCTAACGGGGCTCTAGTGAAGCCGCGACAGGCCTAGCAATCCAGTAGCGGAATAAACCTTTCTCAAAGAAAATAAAGGAAACACAAACGAATGGACTTAAATGGAAAATTATTAGCACTGTAATACTCAATATATGTGACATGGGCAATAAACGTGAAGAAATAGTTGAAATGATGAAGTTACGAAAAATAAAAATACTTGTATTAACAGATACAAGGCTCAAAGGCAACGGCACCAGGAAACTACATCAAAATTACATGTAGAAGAACAAAAACAGCAGCTGCATAGTCAGAACAGGATTGAGTTGCTCGAAAGCATTTCCTTCACAGGATGTAGTGCTAACACAGTCTGTAAATGCCGGTTTCCTCAAGCTATATGGGCATTTTCTGCCTGTTATATACTTAACGCCAGTAAAGATGATTCTTATTCGTATAGTTTATAGTTATTTAACAGCCAGTTCGCAAGAAAAGGCACTCATGTTTTATCCACTTGTAGTGTGATTATTTGTACTCTACATATTGTTACGTCTCTTTCGTTTGTTCATTTTCCGTAGAAATTCTTTCCGAGAAACTTCAGCGATACAAGTCCTTTCTTAAATAAAACTAGTTTATTCTTTCTCAATTCAATTTTGCAATACAGTTAATTTCCACAGTCACTTAAACACATGCTATAATTCACCTCAATTCACGCACTTTACTACCCCGCTTGACTCAATTGTCCGTCTCTATCTCTGCCTGTTTGCAATTCTAATTCCGATTAATTGTCTCACGTTAGCTGGCGCACTTATATACAGGAATAGAGGGCGCCTAGCAAATACTGGATTATTCGTGATGTTCCCCGATCCTTCTAGAATCTCATGACATGTTACTAGCGTCACGTGACTTCCGCTGTCGTAACAATATTTTTCCCCAGTCAGGAATAAGAATATTATATTTATATGATTCCTGAGGAAGCTCTTACGTTGAAAATAAGTTATGATCTTGCCAAGTTACAACACAATTAATCTTGCTTGTACAAGCACTAAAAAAAAGATAAAACGACAAAAAATATAAAAATTAAGATTTTGAATCACCGGTATTATTTTTGTCTATTTATTCATGTAGTTTGGTCAAGTGTTTTAAGATACAAGGCACTAATATTATGTACAAAGACATAAGGGCAACATGAAAAACCCAGGGTCATTAACGTACAAATGCATGCTACCAGCTCCCTAGATATCATATAAAGTAGGGAAATTAATATGGGGAACATAACTGACATTTAGAACTTTAAAGATACAGACGAGTTTGTACCTAGATTGGCTAGAAGTCCAAAGCGTGATGCTTAGTATGGTGTGAAAAAGAAGGTTCTTATAAAGAGCAAATCAAAGCTTTTTCTTTATCGTGGTTTGACTGATAAGTCTCACAAACTGAGTTATTAGAGGTATACCATCCACATGGGTACAAATGTCCATTATTTTCTGAGATAAAGAATTATGTGGCCCAATTCTTTGCTAAGCAGAAGCAGCGGCAGACATTTTAGTCCAATTGTCAGGAGAGAATAGCACAGCGTGATTGGACATTTTAATCAGTGGCATAGCAAATGTAAATAAAACAGACTTGGAAGTTTGTACTCATAGCATCATACTGCAAAATGAAGCTTGTGTTAGTAATAACACTGCTGATTCGTCAACATCAAGGGTTACAAAAATGTTTTGTTTGACTGTTTCATAGAGTCGTTTGGAAACTTTGGTATTTCACAGGCTGTCATTTGGTTGAAAATGCATTCACATAACACTGACGAATCGTTCCCAACAGACAAGCAGATTTGAACAAATGTCTCACTGTCTCGTAATGTATACAAGACTATTGATAAACTTTCAATGCCTATTTCGCTTATTTATTTTATCAATACAGTTTCTCTATTATGGGTCCCCATTAGCTACTAAAATGTCATACAATTTGATATTAAACATATTTTTATGTGTTTACATTAGCATAAACATGATCGTATTTTGAGCCTAAAACAGCATATAATGCCTTATTAAATTCAAACAATCTATATTTACATAGGACCTTCTAGTCATGGATATTGCTCTGAAAAAGTTGTGACCACCTTGACTATAGTCCATGTTTGGAGGATAATATCTCCTCAACTAAAAGACACATCATGACTTTCAGCTGGAGCAGCAACAGGCTCAGTTTGTTTGCAGTATAATGTTCACTCCATTTTAGAGATGCTGAGATCTTTAATGATTGTCTGCATAGCCAGTGGAGAAACTTCAGTAACAGTTGAGGAATTTAGTTCACTCATTAACATCTTTTCTCCTTCTTCAAGGAACACTTGACTAACTTGAAACCTATGATGATTAGAAATGGGGTAGCATGGTATTTTTTTCCATTAGAGAACTTGGCTTAATGCCATCAACATCATTTACAGTAGCAATATCATGACTAGTATGTTCAGCTACATCACACTGTTGAACATTACCATTACAGGAAATACTTGTTAAATCCACAAGTGGATTTGGTTGGGGTGTCTTCACTAGTAGATTTTCTGGCAAGTTATGCTTGGGTTTGATGACATTCCAAGCTTCAAGCTCTTTTTGATATTTGTTTCTCTTGCAGTACCGTGTAATTTCCTGTAAGAACTTGGTGGTATCTTGGTTATGCTACAGAGTGAAGAAAAATATACAGTATAGTCTTCCATAAGGACACATTTTTGTTTTTCAATATAAGACCCCTTATGGAACCCCAAAACTTTATTTATTTATTTACTGAGGTAAGAAGCCATTGAAGTTATGAATTACTTAGTCATGAGAATAAAAAGCTTCATGAAGGAAATGAATAAAAACTCTATAACCCGGAGCACTTTCAAAAGGTGGACCTTTCTTCTTCAGGGGCAAATTGGGAAACTTTCAAATCGAATTCCTTTTATTATTACTTATCAGTTTAAACGCAGAAACGTTTCACAAATTCTGAAAAAACATTTACTTCTTTCACAGCTCAATGATCATCTTAAACAGATATTTCCTGAAGTTCCCGTTGTCTACTTCTAAAAAGCAGAACTCTAAAAGATATCCTTGTTCACACAAAAGTGAATTACATCCCACCCAAAAATGGTTTTCATTCATGCAATAAAGCCTTGTCAAACCTGCAAGTTCATAAAAATCATTGACTTATTTTCTGACAAACATAATCAAAGAAACTTTAAAATATCCAAAGAACTCACTTGTGAAACAAAAATACCATTTACCTTATACAGTGTAAAAATGAAATCACCAATACGTAGGACATACACAAACAACTTTTAGAGAACGTTTCAACAACTATAAATCTTTTATTAACACCGAAAAAGATCTTCCTGTTGCTCAACGCTTTAACCAACCTGGTCATTCCATTAACGATGCTACTCTCAACGGCATTGAAACAGGATTTAAAACTAAAGCAGATTGTGAAATAAAAGAAGCTTATTGGATTGCTAATCTAAACACTGTTCAACCTTTCAGAATTTATCTAGATCCTGGAATCAGTGGTCTCCGTTCATTGGTTTCATCTCTGTCAGAAAAATAATTTTTATTCTTTGTTTATTTTTTCATATAATGTGAATGCTGAATCTCCTAAAACTTACTATTTATTTAAGATATCTTATCATACCTGTTTTTTTTTATAAATTGATTAGCGTAACATATCTTTTCAATCAGTCTCCAGATGTCACCTTTATTTTACTTAAACATACATACAAATATACATATATTTAGCCATTTCTAAAGTAAAATATTCCTAACAAAAAAAGAGCTTCTTAAAGTTACATGTTTTTCTAACATCATGAAAGCTTCATAAAAGGATATGTTATATATACTGTGGAAATCAAAATAACATTTTCTAATTGAAAATAAGATTAAAATTGTTAGTGATCTTTTTCTGCAAAATGCTGTTTTGTACATCATTATATGATAATTTTAGCTTCCAGTTTGAAAGTAACTACTTTTAAGATAATAGCAAGTAACTTGTTTTTCAGCAGGTATAATTTGGCTATGTTTTCCTGATACAATAAATAATATGATGAGTATAATTTTCAAGCACAAATTTACTATTAAGAATTCATACATGTACTGACACAGCTTGGTTTTTAGAAATTTCCAGCCTCCTGCTCATGGGCTATCTGCTTTGTCCACCATGAGAAATCAAACCCTGTATTTTGGCAGTTTAAGTCCATAAACTTACTGCTATCCCACCGAATAATAGGGACTACAGAACAGCAATTACAGTAATTATTAGTGAACAAATAATGAGTCTGGTTTAAGGTCAAGGAGACAGCTGCTGACCTCATGGCTTGTTTAGATTTTGTTAATATACCAGAATTAGCAGCAATCTTATTGGATGCTTGACTTCTTCACATAGTCAACTGGTTTCATATCTGGTAAGCAATAGGTGAATGATAAGTTCAGTACAATACTCGGGGTTCCTTCACCTATTCAGAAATAAAACTATGACTTTTCAATTACAATATTTATAAATCCAAGGATCATTTTGTGTGGGTAACACAAGAAACTGCACCTGAAAGTATGTTTTCAAATATGATATTATACAAATATTGGTAAATAATGTTTCTTATTACTAATCTAGCAGTGTTCAAATGTAAATGAATTATTTGAAAATAAGTCAGAGTTAGTGTTTCAGCATTTTTTGTTTAAAAGTTTATGTCCAATTTTCACTATGAGAGCCTTCAAGGATTCTTCCTTTCCTTTTACAACTTTCCCCAGGGAATTTGCTACTGTGAGGAGGCTAAAGTTTCTTTTCAGCTTTCACGAAGTTTCTAAGAGGTGCTTAATGCCAAACTCAAGACTGATCTTCTTGTGTTTGATATTTTCCAGTTACAATTCAATTTCTTCAACCTTTCACTTGTCACCTGTCTGTGGCTTATGTTTTCAGAAATACTCCTTTTCTAAGTACTTCCTATACCTTTGTTTTGCATTTCCAACAAAGGTAAGCATGTAGTAATGTTCACATTTAGGACACCCACAGCATGTCTAATGTGCTCAATTATGACTCTCCTAGCATTAAGGGACATGCTTTGTTAGTTTTCTGCAATAGTTTCTTTATTCACAGAAAAGCCCTTTTGATCTGGCTTGTCCATGAAAGAGGGAAAGGAAAATTTTGTAACCTCTCTAAAACATCTGGACAAAAGATGGAAATATGTTGAGTATTCTGTCTTCCTCCTTTCTCTGAAACATACAAATTCTTGAATTAGGTGATAGCAGGGACGTCATGAGAAACTGTTTGTACTGCCTGAGAATAGTGTCAAAGCCCCTTCCTTCCATACTGTTTTCATTTACCAGACTTTTAAGACAAAATGTAAACATAACAGCACTGGATGATACACTTAACAACATCAGTTCTGGATTTAATAATTTTCACAATAACAGCTTTAAAGAACTGCTTACATTCAAATCTAACGCCTAACAAGTTTTTATAACCAACTTTTGATGCCCTATTTAAATCATTAAGGACATTATTTGCAACAAAACCAGTATCAGTTTTGGAAGGTTCCTTTAAAATATTTTTCTCTGTCAAATCCAGGCTTTAAACATGTTGTCGCCTAGATATTTTTTCTAGTCATTCTGAAGTGACAAATCTTTCCAACAATCCCTTGACAAGACCAAAAAGATATGCAGCCATAAAAGCCAGCATCAGTTTATCATCCTGGAATTCTTTAAGAAAAGGTTAGATTTCTCTAGCAAGTGAGAGAACGAAAAACTATGCTTTGAGGATGAAGAGATGAGAATTAACAGTTTCACAAATACTGCCATACGTCTTTAATTTTGGTGTTTTTTCTGCACACCTATATGTGTTTTAAGGTGCAGTAGCAGGGACAAGAACTTTTCCACAACACTGATGTTCTCCAGCCATCGATGGTAACAAAGCTTTGTAGGAAGGTCCAAGCATCTTGTCTCATTTTTGAGACAGTTCTTGTAGAGTTTCTTCAAATTTTCATTCAGCTGCTTTACACCTCCCCTCTAAAAGCACTGTGAAAAGTGTTTAAATTATAAGATCCAACTTAGAATAGGTGTCTTTTTTGGATTGAGTTTATTAGCTTCGGTTGATTAACATTGGGCTGTCCATGGATATCTACATTGAATTTTTAGAACCGAAGGCTGTGATGACAGAAAACAGCTTGTCAAATAGATCAGTGGCAACAGCGTGTACTAAGAACTCTGATTTGATGTATTTGTGTGGACAGTTTTCACCCCAAAAGCAAGTATGAATGTCACACAGTTTCTTCTTGAAGGACTTGTTTAAACTGTCATCAAACTAAGGAATATACCCATCAGACTTACGAATTTACTGCTTCAGTATGGAAATAAAATACAAAGCTAATGTATGGCTAAGTATGATGTTTTGTTTTTCCCACATGAAAACCTATGAGCAATTTCATTGTCTGGGAACATACGTTGCGTATCTGCTTGTTTGTTAATTTCCGGTATAAATTCTTTCCGAGGAACTTCAGCAATACAAGTCCTTTCTTAATTAAACCAGTTTATTTTTCCCTCGAATCAACTTTTTAACACACAGAATTTCCAATCAGTAGGTTAAACTTAACTTCTTTTATAACACACACTATAAATCACAGTGATTCACACACTTTACTTACGGTGCCTACTGTTCGCTTGACTCAATTATCTATATCTTCAATCTATCTACATATCTATCTATCGCTGACTTGATTTGCCGGGCTTATATAGTAAAAAAGAGGGCACCTGGCATACATTCGGACATTCAAGGGGTTCCTCGATAATTCATGATCTTTCGAGAAACTCCAGTGTGCATGCTCCCAGCGTCACGCGACTTCCGCTGTTGTAACACTGCCCCTACCTTAGTATTGTTCATCCCGAACAATAGCCACTTACATTAACCAATAG
>NW_013666430.1:270289-271036 GCF_000517525.1 Limulus polyphemus
TTTACAAACACAAAATTAAAATACAACAAAGTCTCTTAATTTTACAGGACGTTTCTTCTTTCGTACTGGTCTCAGTCTCATTGGCTTCTGCTTCACGTGGGGTTCATTTGCTCCATCAGGAAATGTCCCATTATCAGTAGCAGTCACATCAGTGGTAGTAACTTCATTAATGGCTTCACTATTTTCCTTCTCAAAACCGGGTAGAGTTTTTATTCAACAGTGGCTTTTCATGTCTTGAGCAACGTCATTTGTTCCGTTGTTCACATTGTTCCAACTGAAATGACCAGGATTGTGAACACGCGAAAGCCTGTTGGCATGCACCACCTTTGGCTTTCCTCGCTGACCACATTTTATTCGAAAATACACGCCTGAGAGACGATTCACTATGTCATATGGGCCTTCCCAAGGAGAAGCCAACTTAGAAGACTTCCCTTTGGTCTTCTTGGGATTATACAACCACAGCTTGTCTCCTGGTGCAAAATTTACTTCAGTAGATTTCTTATCATAATATAGCTTCATCGAATCAGCAGACGTTTTCAAGTTTGAAAACACTTGATGATGAATATCATCCATCCTTTGAGATAACACTTTCACGAACTCTGACACATTTTCAGGCAAATCTTCGTGGTCTTTCGGATGCAAACCAACTTGCAGCTTTCATGGAACACAGCTGATTCAAAGTTATGGCCTTGATCTGTATGCAGTTCGTATGGCATATCAAATCTGAAGAAGAAATCACAAATAGCC
>NW_013666430.1:271193-273969 GCF_000517525.1 Limulus polyphemus
AACAGCTACTCTTTTCATTGGTGCAACAACTTGATATAACTTCATTGGAGCACGTCCCTTATGCTTGGATCCCCTTTTAGCACAACACGAACTGCAGGTCCTGCACCATTCTTCCACATCTTGCCTCATACCTATCCAGTAAAATCTCTGCCGTAGGTGACTCATTGTCTTCTTAACTCCAAGATGTCCTCCTGTTAAACTATCATGGGATTGACGCAGCACAACTTTCCGTAACTTTCTCGGTATAACTGTTTGCCAGGTCGTCACTTTCCCATCTGCAGTTTCCCACCTTCGGAGAAGAATACCATTTTCAAACTTCAACTGGTCCAATTGTATCCAATAGTTCTTTGTCACAGGGCTTAGACTAGACACCTTCTCCCAAGTAGAGCGCAAAACACTTGCTTGTAGAAAATCAATTATTGGCTTCAAATCTTGGACTTTCACGTGACTTCCGCTGTGGTAACAATATGATGATCATGTTTTTGGCTCTGCACAGCACATCATATGATAATATGCATGTGCACATGTGGCCAAACTCTCTGTTCAATTAATAAATGATGTTTGAAACTGTTTACTTATCTTAAACTTCATTAAAATGTTTGGGTTCAGTTCATTGTCTAAATTTCAGAACTTCTTCAAATCTTCTCATAATTTTACATAATTCCTGGAAATGTGCAAAAATGTAAAAGCTTTACAAGGATTTCAGGAATTATGAATACTGTTGGATGTGAGAATTTTGGTGGGAAGCAGCAGCAACAGGATAGATATAGTGCTTGATGATGTACTATTGTGATGATAGACCCAGCTTCTAATATGCAATGTTGCAATCTAAAGAATTTTGGCCTGATACAGAATAATGCATGGATGTCATACTTTAATGATTTTGAAGGACTACAATGAAAACTGTCAAGTTCATAGATTAACCAGCAAGAAATCCTGATCTAAGTTCTATAAAATACCTCTAGGACCTCCTTCAATGCATTAGATTAACACCTTAAACTACCAGGCAAAATTGGTTTAGCAGTGCTTTGACTAAGGTATGAAACATGATTCTACGCAGATATACCCATATTCGAGAGAGACTATTTTTTGGTACTTTTTGGTTCATTCAGGTTCTTAACTTTGAACTCTTTGACTCTATGGATGGCCATGTTCCACAGGCTGTAACTATTGCTGTATTATCAAATTAATTAATTTATTAATTGTAATTTAATGAACTAATAGTGGTCCTAAAATATTCAGTAAAATTTGCCCATTTAATGTTTTGTAGTAGATAAATTTATTAAATGTACCAAGAAAGTTGCTAATCACCAGCTTAATCTTGAAAAGTGTTTGTGATTCAAAAGGAGTGTTTTCCCAAATATGCAAAGTCAACCAAAAATTATTTTATACAGCAGGGACTAAAAGGCATTATAAAAACAGACAGATTGTTTTTAATGATTTAAAATTATGTTTATATGATAATTCCGGGGTCGAGAAAATAGGGTTTTTGGTTGTCCAAAATGACCAATGTTTACTTTGAGGTCGTCCCGGGGAACAACTTGGCATGGAATATTACTTACAGAATTACAATGTTACTAAATAATATGTTTCTGGAGAAAATGGTTATTATTTGCAATAAATATGTTTTTGCCTTTTTGTCTGTTGTTATTTGCTGCTGTGAACAAATATGACAGACAATGATTAATGTAAAACAGCCATGAATGTTAGGCTCTGCTGAATGAAACTAGACCATGAATGAAGTTCCACACTTGCCAACAGATGTTGCTGGTTGGAGTAACTCCTTACTCTCATTTTATTTGAAAATTTCTTGAGTCTCCAAAACACGTTTTGAAAGACAGTTTGTACAAGAAAAAACTGTGCAATTCTAAAACCTAAAAACTTACTTTAAAGATATTCCAATACTTTTCCTTTGAAATACTTATTGGAGCAAATGTATAAATTTATATTGTTGGTGACTTGTTCAATGCTAGTAAAAGATACGAATCTGTGGTACAAAATATTATAACAAATAGACATTTCACCACTTTCTGCTACTTCCAGTGATTTGCATGGACGAAGACCCTCCTTAAGGTCAAATAAAAAAATAAAATGCGGTCAACATTATTATCACACACACACAAATAAAATCCAAGAACAAATGTTGTGATACAGGTAAGTCTGAAGAATTAAATAATTTCAAGCATGTTTAAACTTACCTTATACTTAAGCAAACACTAGGCCTAGTATTTACTTAAGTTTAAACTTAACCTTATGACAATGTCATGTTCATCATAGTTCGAAACCACCAGTGTATTGATAACCCATATTATATATGTAAAATACCAAGATAAATACATAAGGTTCTGATATTCAAATACTTAAGTTAGATGCAACATAAGGTTAGTAAAAATGAAGATGTAGGTAAGTCTATCATGTATTTTTGGACGATATGCAATTCTACATATTGTTACGACAGCGGAAGTCACGTGACGCTGGTAACACATGATGAGAGTCTCAAAGAATCATGAATTTTCCTGGCAACTCTAGTTTGTTCCAGGTTCCCTCTTTTTTAATATATAAGCACGGCAAATAAAGCAAGGATAGAATTGCATAGATAGATAGATATAGAGAGAGATAACTGAGTCAAGCAAACCGTAGGCACCGTAAGTAAAGTGTGTGAATCACTGATTTATAGCCTGTGTTTATAAAAGTAGTTAAGTTTAAAGTGACTGTGGAAATTCTGTGTATTACAAAGTTGTATCGAGAAAGAATGAATTAGTTTTAGTTAAGAAAG
>NW_013666430.1:274029-285158 GCF_000517525.1 Limulus polyphemus
CTTGTCTCGCTGAAGTTCCTCGGAAAGAATTTATACCGGAAATTAACAAACGAGCAGATACGCAACAATATTATTTTTATTGGAGTTCTGAGTTCCAATTTGTATTCAAACACTAGTACTTAGTTATTAAGTTAATACGTCAGATGTCTCATGATCATGACGAAAATGTTGTTGTACAGTAGGTGCTATTTACAAATCCAGCAGTATATAAATACATTTAAAATCAATAATTAATGATACAATAGGTACTTTTGCCACACTAAAACCTCACAAGTAGAGTAATGTTATTTAACACAGATGGAATGATACTGTTTGCAAACTATTAGTATTACATTTGTTAACATTAAATCACCTTTGTGAACATTGGCATCTCATTACTTTTACAATTAATTTTACATCACAAGAACGTCTTAATATACAAATTATTTAAAACAATTTGATTTTTTTCTCGTAAAATATTAAAGTTGACCTTTTTTATCCCAGTTTGCTGGTGGTGAATTCAGTTCTAGTACCTCAGACTCCAAAAGTAGGCATAATTAATATAAAGATCAGTGAACCAAAGGAATCAAATGTCCCACCCTTTAGGAAAAAGAAAAGACAATTTCCAAAAAAGTGGAAGGTAGGACATGAGTGGCTCCAATATGATAATTAAAATATGAAATGTATACAGTGTAGTGAGTTAGATAAAACTGCTCATTGAGCTTTAAAAAATTTTGCAACTGGTTGTTGTTTATTATTGCAGCTTGTTTCAATCAAGAAATGAGATCAGTAACACTCACTTGGGTTGTGCCATGGTCAGCAAGGCAACACCAGGAAGTATATCCCTCACAACAATTGTACTCTCAATGGAGGAAAAAAGAGACTGACATAATGGAAAAATTTTTACAATTGCATTCTACACTGCATATCATGAAAAGTCCTGTAAGAGATAAAATGAAAAATATGAATTTTTGGACTCATTAATAATTCATATACTGACACAGCTGTGATTGTGGAAGAAACTATTCAAGTTAGGATCCTTGATGAAAATATTTATCCAGTAACTCATTTCTGGCGCTTAGAAATGTGAAAAAAGCTGATGGTGAGGGAGATAAAAATGTCTTAGTGAAGGCTATGGAAATTAATGTTAACTGTAAATATTGGTGGGACTGTCTCACAAGTGAGACAACTGATGGTGCCCCTGTAATGTTAGGAAAGGAATGTGGCTGCGCAACCCTAAAAGACAGGATAATTGTGAACATGTTATCAACTTTTACTATGCTAAGCATTTTCTGGAACTTGCTATCAAAAGCATGCAGCCAAGCAAGTAGCATACGTGGAAAAAGTTGATACGTATATATACGTATTTTATCACTATTCGCCTCTTAATTGGGAAGAATTACAAATAAATGGAAGGTATACCGACATGACAGTCCAAAAGGACAGTTAACAATAACACTTTGGGTATCATACAGAGAAAGAGCATTGACAATAGTAGATAAAAACTGGAGAGCAATGGTAGAGCATTCAAATCAAGTGTGAGTAAGAGATATAGGTGACAAAGTTAGAAAAGTTTGCTATGAACTCATTAAGTCAATGAAATTTGTTAACAATGAAAATTTTGCTGAAGTTCTCACATCTCACAGATCTTAGTCTTGTGCTTCAGAAAATTGACACTACAGTGCAGACATTGATTATAAAAGTTACAGCACTTAAACTGACACTTGATGAGGAATTGCATTGATGAGGAAGCTCTTGTTTTGCAAACTGTGTCCCTGAAAGAGGTAGGCATTGTCCTGATGTTGAATCTGTACATAAAGATGACAATATTTTAATAAATAAACTGCTAGAGCAACTCAACAGCAAGTTTAAAAATTTAATTCAAAACTCAGTCATTAGAAATTTCACAGTGTTTGACCCCCATCTGTGGCCAAAAAAAAACACAGAAGGACCTGGGCCAAATATAATGTGCAAGAAGTCAAAGCTCTGATTGATCGTTTCACATCATTTCTTCTGAAGAAAAGTTTCAACCAAGACTAAGTAGGAATGGAGTGAACTTCTCATACAAACCAGAAAGATGACTCATTACTCATGTTTCTGACTTCTGGGCACGGAACCTACAAGAAGGAGAGAAAGCAGGACAAGCAGTACATTAACACTTGCAAAGATTGTGCAGGTTTTAATAGTTTCCTCAGGTGAGGCACAGAGAGTGTTCAGTTTGATGGCCTGGATAAAACTGATTGGTACTCACGCCTTCATCCAGCATCACTCAATGAACTTATAACTATAAGGCTAAGTAACAACTCCTTGGCTTCATTTGATCCCATTATAGTCATTTCCTTGTGGTTACAGGCAGGAAAGGAAAGTCAAAGGTTGGTGGAAGCCTATGGACCCAGAAAAAACAAAACCCAGTGGACAATATGTAAGGTGGTGGAATGATGGACATGGTGGATTTATTTGATGATGAGCTAATTGAAATATGAAATTATATCTAAGTCTGTAATATTGTGAGCTTTGACTGATTTTGCAATGGAGAAATCAAATGTGAATTTTCTATTTTTGAACTCTTATTTTCTTTTCGATATAATTCTTGCATGAATTATGTCATGCTTGAAACATTCAGACATGTAACAAAAGCAAATAAATTGAGTGCACAAGCACAAATAGATACCAAATCTGGAATAAATAAATAATCACAACAATAAATAATATCAATTTCACATTATTTAAAAAATGATTAGGGTGACCAAAACTTGGTTGGGATGACAAAAAAATTTAGAATTTATATGTATGTGTGCATTTAGGTTTACTTGATGTTTGAACTCCTCCCACAATTTTTAACTTGTAAACAAAGTTTTTTTAAAGAATTGTAAGGGATACCACAAACAATGGGTGACTAAATAATTCTAAAGACTCTGAGATTGATTCAACTGATTTACATTATAAAGGTATTAACACCTATTTATCCTTTCTAAACAACAATTCAGATTTCACATTTTTGGGGCATGTATGGGAGTCAAAGATGTTTTTGGAACTCTCAATACAGGGTTTATGGATATATGAAGGATTGCTCTAAATAAGCACTTAAAAGTAGATTTTCAAATCCCCATTTCACAATATTTGATAAGGATAAGTTCTGATACTATTACACCAAAAATGTAAGTTACTGAGATTAATTTTAAGTGGTAGTACCATGTTGCCTCAATTAATCACATAATTAACACTTATTACAAATACCTTAGTTACTTAAAAATTATGCTAACCATAGTACAGATTTTATGATTTGTCAATCAGTATGAATGCTTAAATGCAAATCTGACAAAAACTAATATTGTTCAATAATATCAGGACTCAACCTGGGTATTAATGATATTAAATTACATAATATTAATATAGATGTTGAATAGGATATTATGTGGTGAAACTTTAACATGTTTATTATAATTCACATAAATTTTGTATAAATTTATTCAAATAAAAATTTAAAACTGTTTTGTTTTGCCATGTGTTATTTGCACATTGCAAATACAAATAACTTACATGATTCTGCTTCGCAACTTGGTCTACGTCCATTTGTGTAACACTTTTGTTATGCTTCAAGGCTAATGATAGAGCCATGAGGCCTGCAATTTGAATCTTGTTCTTTGTAGATCTACTCTTGTAATATGATTGTTTTCAGCAATGCATTCTGCCACTGCTACTGCACGTGCAGAAAGTAAACAAAATAATAGTCATCAATAAGGCATTCAGTATCCTTTATCATATGAATTCTTAGAAAATGCACAACAAAAGTTTATGACTAAGATAATAGGATATAAATAGTATTAACAACAACAAGGAGTAATTTATATATGCTGTCTTGATGATGCATCTGAAATGTTGTATCTTTTGCATAATCTGGATAACATTTAACCAGGTTAATTGCACCTACCAAAAAATCAGATGATGAATTATGCTAGTTTTCCTAATTTTACAACCAGCCTTCTTCATCAAAGACTTGATTAAGAAATGAAAATATATTCAGCAGTATAATTTCTTGGTGCTAATATACTGTGATGAGTGATATGCGTAATATGAGTTTATACAGCTCATTCTTCCTAGAGAGGAAAATAAAAATTTATAATTTTCCTATACTGAAAATGTATTTCTATAAGTACTTCCCTCCACTTACAAGATTAGCTATTCTTGTATATTGCTGCCCTCTATATGCAAACTTTTTTATTATGCATGCCTTCCGCACTTCCCCATTGGAAGTCAACGTGTTTCTCATGCAAATCATCATGGGCCACTTCTTCACCAATAGGAAAATAGTACATTCACATGACTCATATGATTTCTTCTTTGCTCCTCTACCGAATTATCACTTCGATATTTTGGAGACGATGGTACTACCGGAAGTGAGTGGGGAGGAAATGTGGGAAGTATGAGCTAAGGGAAGAATCTATTAGAAATATATTTTCAAAACAGGAAAAATTATAACTTCCAATACGGTACTTCCCTCTGCTCGAAAGATTAGCTAGAATCCCACATTGATTAGAAGGAGGAATTGGTGTGAGGGAAGAACAGACATACCCCCAGAAAGCATTCAAAGGATACCTCTGTAGATGAGAGAGTCATATCTGAAAACCCAAAGAGAGGAACTGCACCACTTCTGATCCAGGTATACTCTTCCCCCATATGTGGAATGTGTAAGAATTCATGGCGGAAAATGAGAGAATCACATCCGAGTGGGAGAGAATGTGGTAGGAAAGTGATTCTAACTGGAGAACGATATAGTAACTCAATCCCACAATAAGAAAAGTGGGTAAACGAGGATGCATCCCATGGTGTAGAGTGGCTAGGGCCCAGCGGACCATACTTGATAAGTCAACTTCAACCAAAATCTCTTCGTGGTGTACCGACATCTGCAAGAGGGTAGGATAAATATCATAATGTCTTCATCCCAAATCCAAGAACCAGGGAATTGAAAACACAGGATTAGCTCTGAGCTATAGATCTGAGAAGTTGAAATCCTGTATCAAAAAGAAGTCTATCGCATGAAATCAACTCCCGTAACCATGAAACAGGTTGGAACCATCCAAAGGGCAATAACGGCCAGTTAATAAAACCAGTCTGTATTTTGGATGTCTCACTGTATTGTATAGTTAATTGCAAATCAGAGGACATTACATCATCCACACCAGCAGAAAACCACCACCCTACTCTGAACTGAATGGTTATAGACCTCTTTTGTGCAACCCCTTCAGCACAGTGCCTTCCTGGTCGACCACTCCAGCAGCTTGGAACTGGTAAGTGACAAGGACTGCTATACTCCACTAGAAGAAAAGGGGCTGAAAATGCATTGAAGAGCCTGGAGGAATGTCGACACTCGAGAAAGTGCAATGGGTAATCACGAAACCTTATTTTGAAAAGCAAACCATACCGATTTATTCAATTGAGGCATGGCAGGTATGGGCAGCTATCTCCTTCTGCTTGACCCAAGACGTTTATGGGTGGAACAGGACGATTTATGAAGCAAATATCGCGAGGTTTTTACCTATAAACAATCTTGTGGAACACCCCATCTCAATAATAGATAATTGTGAAGTCATGAAACATAGTGCTAGTTTACATGGCAAATATTGCAGATTTAGAGTTAAAGAATACCTGGTCAGGCACCACTTGCCTCAGAGTGGGATCCATGTAATGAAGGTATGAATAATGGACCCCTGAAATAAAATAAAGTATTAATGAAGACCTACCCAGTGTAAGAATCACACCGAAGTCTGAAATACACCCATAGGTGGAAGAAGAAAACCTGAGAAAGCTGAAATCATGATATGATGCAAGTAATGGGAGATGAATGTGTTAGGGTTGGTCCACATGCCCAATTGTAAGATTTCTGCCAAAGTTTGATGAAGATGAGAAGTGAGGGAAAAGCTGAGGTGTCAGATTTGATGTAAAGTAACACAGAACAAAGAATGGTGGAAAAGGGACAAGGAGGAATAAGCCAACTGGATCAAACAATGAACCAAATTGATTAGAGTAAAAAGGGAGAGATCTCTGGACAAAGAGGGTTGCCATGGGATAAAGGGATGGGAATGTGAACCATGGAAGGAAGATGGGGGGCAATAGAACAATGAAGGGTATGCATAGGACATAGAAATCTCTCTAGGAGGTTGATGCGAGTAAAGATAAAAAATAGAGGGAAGGGAAATAGGCGAAAAGGAAGAGTTACCCTCACAAGCTGCCAAGATTTGGGGTAGGAAGGAATGATCCAAATAAGGAGATGATAGTGTGCGTGTGTAATTTCGATTGCAAATAAGTCAGACCATCAACACCCACAGACCAAAAGGAGAAGGAAGTATGCCTTAAGGGACAGGTGAAATAAAGAACATGAGATAATATGTTCAAACAAAGGTAAAGTAAGAGAATGGAGAACCACATAAATGTCCCAGTCTGGAAGAGCAGGTCGTCTAGGAGGTTGATGAATCCAGAAGGAACAGATTAACATGGTAAGGATGGGTGAGAGAAAACCCCCACTGTAACAGGAGACCGAAGACCCTCAGTCAAAAAGCCATGTGAAAAACTCATAGACATCAGCAACAGTAGGATGAGCAGCAGAAAATCACTGAGCCTGGACCTATGTGTGAAAGACTTTCCACTTTTGCTGATGCACTTCCATGTAGGAAAGATGGATGGTTGGAGCTAAATGAAAATATACACAATGGGAGAAACCAGATCTCCTCACAGAGGACCAGACAAAAGCTGGCGTGAAGATGGAGGATGTGAAGTGTGGGATGCAGAACTGGTGACTGGGGCTTACAAAGGAGGTCGGGTAAGAATGGAAGTGGTACAGGAGGGAATAACTATAGTTGGAGTAAATGAGGGAACCATGGTTGAGCCAGCCATTAGGGAGCGATCAAAAGGACCCAGCCCGGAGTGGCACAGATAAAGGAAACTACCAATGAAGCAATCAGATAGGAAGATAATTATATAGGAATTTTTGGGACCAATCCTGGCTGAAGGCATCTATAGCACAAACCTGAAGAGGAGTTACCAGGGACCAAAAGGGGGTAACTGGTGACTTTGAGCAGTGGCGAATGCATTGATGTGAGGAAAACCCCACAGATTGCAAAGCCACTGGGAAATGAGAGGATGAAGGAACGACTCTATTGAGTAAATCTTGTTACAGTGGGAAAGACAATCCACAACAAGGTTGAAAGGTCATGGTCTGACATGACACTCGATTAAATGAATGTGTTGAACGTTGGCCCAATATACGAAAATCCAATTTATTAAAACAGAGGGAGCTTGACTGGGTGCCACCTTGTTGATTGATACAAGTCACCACCATTGAATTATCAGAATGGATCATTATCAGACAATGTCTAGCAATGAGAAGAAAGTGATCCAAAGCCCGACGAATGACTAGGAGCTCCAAGACGTTGATATGTAAAGACTGTTCATTGACAGACCAGTGACCCAAAGCCTCCTGGTGATCGACTCACGCACCCCAGCCCTGAAGAGATGCATCCATAAACAGATGTAAATCCAGATGAGGAGGAGGAAGTGGTACACTTGCCGATATGTGAGTCTTGTCCAACCACCAAAGAAGATCATCTATAAGGAAAAGTGGAAGTGTTATGAGAGAATCCAAGGGATCCCAAGCAAGGTTCCATTGATTATGCAAAGCCCATGGAAGGGAGCACATGTGTGCATGGCTGAGGGGGATTAATGGTGTCATGGAAGACCACATTCCAAAAAGCAACAGAACCTTGCGTGGAGAAAGTGAGGGAGCAGATAAGGTGTGGTGAACTGACAATTCCATAGAACAGAGTTGAAGAGAAGAAGGTTGGGCCAGACTGAGGTGAGTGTTGAAAAAAACACCCAAATGCACAAGGTATTGAGTAGGATGTAGAAAGGACTTCTCCAATTTGATCAACCAGCCCACCTGAACAGCTTCTAGAATGAGCTGACAAGTATGACTGGCTGACTCCTGTTTGGAATGGGCCAGAAGTAGCCAGTCGTCCATTTAAAAATGGAAATGCAGCCCCAGGGCATGAAGATGAAGAGCAAAAGCTCTCACCACCCAACAAAAAACATAAAGTGCAGAGGCTAGCCTGAAGGGTAGGGTGTGAAATTGGTACACCACCCCTTGATGGATGAAACAAAGATAAGGACGAGATCATTCCGAGATTGGAATATGCAGATAAGCATTGGAGACCTCCATCTTGGTAGTCCAAAGACCTGAAGAAATTCCCACTGAAAAGAGAGGTAGGACTCCATAGTGAAACGTGGGAGGTGAAGAAATCAATTGAGGCATGGCAGATCAATGATAGGCCTCCAATCTCCTGTCTTTTGGGGAACAACAAACAGGGAAGTAAAACCCCAGTGAATAATGTAAAACAGGTTCCATAGCCTGGTGGGTGAGGAGTTATTGTACTGCCTCTGATAAACACTGGCAAGTTAAGGGATCAAAAGAAGAAGGGAAGGAAACAGGTACCTGGGACAAGGGAGGTGGGGCAAGAAATGGAATTTTGAAGCTCTCTGATAAAACCTGAAGAACCTAAACATCGGTAATGAAAGGATACCACTGATGAATAAAGGCCAAAAGTTGAGATCTTACTGGCTTTGAACCCACCAGGTAGTCACTAGAACTGCTGGTGACATATCATGTCATCTAGAAAAACACGAGCTACGGTACCACGATAAGGAGGGACAGGTAAGGCCTGGTAAGGAGTAGGATGAGAAACAGGAATCGGCGCCACACTCGGCTCCGAGTGAGATAAACGGCTACCAGATGAGAAAGGGTAAATGTTTGCTTGACTGATGCCACCTGAGACTCTAATGACTCCGGGACTGTATCAAAGATGAAAAATCTTAAAAACTGAGTCATTTGCAAATTCCAGAGATAAGAAGCAGGCAAATGGGTTCTCGATAAAACAGCATCATGACCTAACAGGTCTCAACAGGTTTCTAGTTTATAAAACTAGAGGCGAATGAACCAAAATGGAGGTAAGGAGGATGAGGATGACCCCAGAAAATCCCTCAGGATTTTTGTGAATAGCATCAGACAGGAGAGGGATTAGAAAAGACAGTGCAAAAGAATCATGAGGATAAGACATAGGTGGGAAAATTGAGAATGGGTGAGACTAACGAGAGAATTGGGGCCCACCCCAAAAACAGGTAAAACCCGAACACAACAGTTGTTGGTCGAGATATCGACAATCAGACCTATGATAGGTTAGGACAGACTGATCCAAAGCCAATGGGGTATGAGGCATACTAATGCCATTGCCCAACTGAGAGACGAATTGTTCAGCATGAATCCGAATGCTGGGGTACAGGGGAAAAGCCAAATAAAGTTAGAAAGTATATTCATTGAGTAATGAAGGACATGGGTCATAAGATATGGGAGCAAGGAATAAAACATCACATACCTGAGAAATAAAGTCCAAAAAACCGTGGAAGGGGCCAAAAGAATCCTCAGAAAGGGTATGAGAAGGCATGGCAAATTCAGAATGTCAAAACAGGTGATCAAAGTCCTCATCAGCCTGTACAGTTTCCAGGAGGAAGTGGGGCAATGTCTGGAGATAGAGATATAACGTTCAATCTTCCTGCAAATAAGCACAGACAAATCTCTCAACGGGACACCAGCACCTGAAGCCTGTGTGAAAGTGCCTGTCGAATATGAGACACCTTAAGTGGTGACATTAAATTTGGAGTTCATGTTGTGTCAGTCGACAGAAGTGTTTGAAGTAAGAAATAAATGCGACTAGAACAAGGGTAATTGAACCTGAATGTTTAAAAATAACTGAGTATGTAAAATTAAACCGCTTCGAGAACTAATTCATTCTCAAACACTAGTCAAGACGAAAAAGAAAGTCATTCGAGTGTAAGCACTGCCGAATGATAAGTGATAGTTCAGTAGAGATACATAGAGGGAGGCATATGCGTTACATGATTGTACTATTCTCCTATTGGTGGAGAAGTGACGCATGATGATTTGCATGAGAGACACGTTGGAATCAAATGATTCCAATAGGGTGGTGCAAAAGGCTTATGGCATGTAGAATAAAAAAGTCTGCATATAGAGGGCAGCAATGGACAAGAATAGCTAATCTTGTGAGAAGAGAGAAGTACCATATCGGAAGTAAATATTTCATGTTGGATAATACGATAAAGCCTTCACGATATTTTGCTTGAAATGTTTAGGACAAAACAATGAACTGTAAGTACCAGTATAGGCTTCTGCTTCACCCTAAGTCAACTTTTTAATTATAGCCTACATCATAAAACAAAGATTTCATGCTAGTTCCAACATTCTTTGGGAGTTACCAAGAAAGAATACTACATGATGAACCTAAAAATTGAAGCATATTACTTTTTACTGGGAATAGTAGTCAGTAATTAAAGTATAAATGACTAACTGATGACTGATGATTAAGCTTTAAGAAATATATTCAGTAATACCTTGATATAAGAAGTAGATGAATTCCTGGAGCTTCATTTGTATATAGAAACTTTGTGCATTGAATAACTTATAACATTATTACTATGAGGATGCATTCCCAGCCTTTGTAACTTACCATTTCATACTATAATACTTCATAACTTACCATTAACTTGTTTTATTTTATATATTATTTTAAAACAAGTAGACTGTGTGTCATTTGTTAATTGAAGTTTATCGCCAACAAATCACAAACACCTATTGTAAAGAATTCTGCCCAACACCTAAAACGTGACACCCGAGGCGAATGTTAACAAACAATATATGACCATCTCGACATCCATATCTTATCATAATTTTATTAATTTCAGTGTATATATTTGTTATTTTACTTTATTTTTATTTTTATGTGTAAAATAATGGTAAAAAATCCATAGTTTGTTGTACTGAATATATGTATATTGAGGTATTACTGTGTTACGACAGTGGAAGTCACGCGATATTAGGAGCATGCTGGAGTTTCTCAAAGGATCATGAATTTGCCCAGCAACTCTAGTCTGATCGAGCGGCCCTCTTTTGTAATATATAAGCCTGACGAGAAAAACTAGCGGGGCAGATTTAATTGAAGAGATAGATAATTGAGTCAAGCGAACAGTAGGCGCCGTAAGTAAAGTGTGTGAATAACTGTGATTTACAGCGTGTGTTAAAAACGTTG
>NW_013666430.1:286017-294071 GCF_000517525.1 Limulus polyphemus
GATCACAAAGGAGTACCAGAAGCCATACAGAAACTTTGTGGTGTGACAGGACATTATACAAGGTTGTGGGGACCAGTGTGGGCATAAAGGACAAACACAAAGTATATTTGGCTGACATTGAAGACCAAAGCATATTAGGGTTCGGCTACTTACTACCGAGGAAGTGTGTAGCTAACTTTGATAGTTAACTGGTTTAATCAATAAAGGACTTGCATTGCTGAAGATCCTCGGGAAGAGTTTCTACCGGAAACAAACAAACAAGAAGATACGTAACATTATGATATTTCACAATATACTTCTGTCTCATACAGCATTACTAGTTTAATAGTGATAATCAGCCTACATATACAATATTTAATATATATTGAAACTATATTGAAAAACAGAATCTGATTGTTACAGGTTGATGTATACCACATATGTTAAATCCAAACAAAGTTTCATGCAATACATTTTTTCATTAAGAAATATTTCAGTAATGTTAATATCCCAGATACTCTCAACAACTACAGACATATAACTGTCATTGGTGTTATTATTACAGATTTACACATAAATAGAAGGTTTCTGGTTCAACACTTTAATAAACTCTTTAAAATGGTAAATAAAGCAACTTAGACTTCTAATTAAACGCTTTTGTTTCTAAGGTTATATAGCAACTGGTAACTAAAAGTTTTTATTCAGTATTTCTTCAGAGTTCTTTAGTTGTATCTGTTACAATTTATTAATATCTATCAGGAAATTATTATTTATACAATATACACAAAAAACAAAACAAAGTAATTAAGAAAGTCCGTGTAAGTGTTGAAAATCTCAAGCACACGCTCAATGAAGTTTAAACTGCAATAGCTTAAAAAGTTAAGTAAAGTGCCTTCTTCATAAAGTTCTGTTTCTGTTTATAAAAGTGTTAGACTAAGGGTAGGTGAATGCTAATTTTAATATTAAACTTTAAGTTACTATAACTATATATATGGCTGTACTTGTGCTATAAAACTTGAAGTTAGTCGGTGTTTTAAGCTTAAATTTATCAAACACGGGCTGAATTCACACTCGAAAGTAGGAAAGTAGGGGTAAAACATGGATATAGAGGATCAGCTTTTGCAATGTAAGTCAACTAAAATAATATGTGTTATATGTGCTCAAACGCAAACACAAATTTACTTTTAACAAAATTACTAAAAATAGTTAGTTTAACTACGATGTTAAGTTTACATCATAAAACTTGCGTTTTTTTTGTGAAATGTAAGGGGAGAACAAGAGCACATGTGACTTTCCAATCACTCATTTAAATGTTTTTATTCAATAGTTATAATAATTACAATATAAATCCATTTAAGCAGGGAGACAACGAACTAAACAATCATTTTCACGAACTTCCAAAACTAATTTTTAAACATAACACTCACAAGAGATCCATGGAAGAGGCGCAACGAAATGGCTGGTAACTATCGTATCATCAACGGAAAGCTTACTTACTCTTTGTCCTTTTCGAGCGTTGGGGACGATTTCTGCGATTTTCGTACACCGCAACGTTCTCAAAAACACTAATTTCCAATTCGCCATAACGTGTAGAAACATACAAAAACATTTATTTCGTGCCTTTAATTAAAAAAAACAAACATTTCTGTTACAATTATAGTAATACTGACAATGAGACGCTAAATCCATTTGCACTTACGCTTATCATTAGAATAGTTCGTAACAATTTGCTTGAAACTACGTACGAGGACATTTCGCCAAAAAATATTATGTTAAGACGCTTTAGGTTTCTCACTAAAGGTCTCGCTAGTACTCAACATTAAAACTTTTGGAGTATTAGGTAAAACGGAAAACCATGGCCAAATGTTTATCTGTATCTCTTAAAAAGTTAATCATAGAATATATATATATATCAAAATGCTTCTTTTCAAGAATACATTACAGGAAAATTATTCATTTTTTGCAATTCCTAAAATTTCATATCGATATCAACATCGATCTATCAATCTTTGTATGTAAGGCCCGTCATGGCCAGGTGGTTAGGGCGCTCGACTCGCAATCTGAGGGTCGCGGGTTCGAATCCCCGTCCCACCAAACATGCTTGCCCTTTCAGCCGAGGGGGCGTTATAATGTGACGGTCAATCCCACTATTCGTCGTTAAAAGAGTAATCCAAGAGTTGGCGGTGGGTGGTGATGACTAGCTGCCTTCCCTCTAGTCTTACACTGCTAAATTATGGATGGCTAGCAGATAGCCCTCATGTAGCTTTGCGCGAAATTCAAAAAACAAACTTTGTATGTCTTGAATAGTCAGTCAATCTGAATAAAAAAAAATTAAGAGCAAAATGTTTCTTTTTGTGAGGAAATTCACGGAAAAACAATATTTCCTTCGTCGACTGATTGAAAGAAATATTTCAAAGATAGGAATATATATGGAAAAGCGTATAAAGAAAGGAACGTGTTGATCAGTTTATATATATATATATTCATATCATTTATACATATTTATACATATATGATATTATTGTACCATGTCGAATAAATTGGTTTGAACTGAATTTCACCCCATTGATACTTATTATGGAAATGACAACTGTCAAAAAGCGTTCACTACGGTAGCGATACTTCCTTGCACTCAGTAAAACGACAAGAAACAGTGGCATCCAGCGGCAAAACATTCCTTGGCTACTTAGGGAAGCTGGGTGCTCTATTGTGCTGGATATACCCATTGCATCGAAAGCCAAAGACTTTTGCCAACAATGCATTGCAGTCAGTCCCCTTTACTTGAAAATAAATGCAATGCAGTTTTCCTTATTGACATAACACATAAAATCATAAAAGACAGTCGTAAACAGTCAACTAGACAATCATTTTGCATATAAGGGATCGGGTTGACTGTACATTTTACATATATTCATTATTATTTCTAGGAAAATTACTGTTGAATTGTTTCAACGGGCATCTGCTAGTGATAACTGATTTCATTAAAATTGAACATTAAAATCTAGTTCCCTAATAGTTTCCAATAGGCGAACTCCAAAATATTACTTTGATTACAATTTGATTCTTTTATACCATAACTTTTCACAAACTTTCAAGATACTATTCGACATACTGACGTAAGAAAGAGGTGCAATACATCATTAAGTTGTGTGTATGTATATATATGTATATAATTCAATTTAATTTTGTAGAGAAGGAAATTAAATAAATGAGAAAATTTATTTGAAAAACAAAACGCAGCTACAAAACAAACACTCAACACTGGGGCACAAATCACTGGGTGGGTTATTATGTGATGTGCCCTTGTGTTTTGAGGTACCGGTAGAAGTAAGACTCAAATTGCGTTGGCGGTACACAGTCTATTCCGTTAACCTCAACACTGGGGCACAAATCACTGGGTGGGTTATTATGTGATGTGCCCTTGTGTTTTGAGGTACCGGTAGAAGTAAGACTCAAATTGCGTTGGCGGTACACAGTCTATCCCGTTTAACCTCAATTTCGTCGACTCGTATGCATAAAAAGAGAAAGAAAACGAGCAGATATGGGTGCCCAAGCTAAAACGTTCTCACATCTTCACTACTTTTCGCCGTCCGCAACTGGAAGTAGAAAGGTAGTTGCTCCCCCTCAAAAGAAATCAGGAAACACTACGTATACTTTGTATGTTAAAGCTATGTTATAGCAAAAGAAGCCTAACCAATACTAATAACCTACCTTAAGTTATCCTATAAAGTAAAATTGCTTCTGTCAGTTGCTTGTATATGTTTTTTTTTATATATATTCAGTTCAATATTTGTCAAAATACATTTTCCTCGAAATATTTAACAAAACCTGATAATAATTGAATAACGAGCTTTCAAATGACCGGCTAATAGACTCTAGATTATCTGAAGTATTTTAGAAGTCAAGATCTAAATTTCGTTTGTCACATACAATAGATTAAGTGTGCTATTAACTGACTTATGATGGTTGTTGTGTGTTTGTTTTAGAGCAAAACCACATTCGGATATCTGCGGTGTCTACAGCAGAGAATCGAACCCCGGATTTTATCGTTTTAAGTCCATGGCGCTATCGCTGTCCCACCGGTGGACGATTTATGATGAAAATGATAGTCCTAACGATCAGGAAACGCAACTAGAAGCGTTCCTGTCACATTACACATTTTACACACTACACAATGCCCAAAAGTTTTTTATAGTTTGTTACTGTTATTCGCTGACTTTCTTATCGTACAGGACGTGAGGAAATGAATAAGTGAACCAAGTGTATATGAATTATTAATTTTTTACAGCTAACACAATAGACCTTCTTGTACACTTTTTACCATTGCTATTCGTAATAATTCTATACTAACTCAACATTTTCTCAATACAAACAAACGTTGGGTCCTAAAATGGATAAGGTAACCTCGATTAATAAATTAGAAATCCTCGTAATCAATTATTTATTCAATTTAAAATCCTAATAAAAAAACCAGATTATATTTGAGTATAATGCAGCCGTTTCAATGTAATAAAAATAGGTCGTTGAAACTTTATACGTACATATATTTATAAATAATATTTCTATGTAACTTCCACGAAATTCCTCAAACCTCTATTAAAATAATGTGATATTTTCAGGATTTCCAGAAATAGTAAATCAGGTAAGTCCATTGTATAGCGGAGAAGATAGCCTAGAAGAATCAAAAGCATTAGTTGGACAACTAGTTACATACAATGGAAGAAATAAGCCACAAGACAATAGATGTTTCAAGCGCAACCAGATAGAACATTAATATAACAAGGTTCAGTGTCTGTCTGTGTGTGTCACGTAACTCCTCCTAAATCACTGGTCGCACCGACTTCCAAATGATACCAAACTCGATCCTGAGGTTTGCACAAAGATAAAACTTTTCACCCAACCCGTATTTCGCGAAAACACTTTTACGAGGATTCTTCGAAATCGGACCACAAATGTTGTTACAAATTGTTTTACATTAGAGCACGTAAATAAGTAGGCCGACTAATTACTGCTCGTAATTTGGTTAAAGAAATTAAATTTGAATTATAGCGCCAATGATTATTAAACTGAAAAATGCAAAATAGTAGTTCAAGCATTAAATCTGCATTATAGCGGACTTGTAAATGTGAGCCACAGGCCGACGGTACCGGGTACGCTAGTGTTACCAGAAACTTCAGATAAAAGTCTATAGGGAATAAAAACTTCTCCCAAAGAACATTAAAAGGTCAAAATTCAAAGTACCTGTGTAAATATACGGAAAATACTCAAGCGATCAATGTTTTTAGTACACAATTTAAAACTTTATTCTAAGTCACTCTACGTGTTTTAATGTTGAATCACGTTATCTTCAGAGGGAGTGATTCAGAATCAAGAAAACCTGAAAACACGCACAAACCCAGTTGCGCATTTCTGTATTATATATACATATACACCTTTCATACTTAGTTCCCAAGGAACCAGGCAATAGCTTGAAGTTCTTAACTTATGAATCCGAAATGGATAATTTAAGAGGAATTTGAAAAAAAAAAACAACGTAATTTTATCAATTTTACCTCATATTTTAGCCCTATTGGTTTTAAACTCAACATAAAAGCTTACAAGATAATAAAAAATATATTGACGCGTCTAAATAAAAGCATTTTATAGCTTTATTTTGTGCAACGTTTCGGGCAGATGCTCTTCTCCAGGCAGTAGAGACCAAATTTTTCTTCTCATCACGTCTTGCGGAACAGAATTTTTAATAAAATGGTTTTGTTTCGAGTTTACTTACTGATTAAGTATTACTTTATTATCAGTTACAGTTATAACAGTAAGGAAGATTATTATTTAGAACCAGTACGACGTTTCGATCACTGGAGCGATCATTCTTAAGTACTTGAGAATGATCGCACCAGGTGATCGAAATGTCGTATTTGTTCTGAAAAAATACTCTTCTTTACTGTAAAAGCTGTAACTTGCAATAACATTCCTTTAGAAAAATGTATATATACTGAGACTAGAATGTTACTGTTGCGTTACTTGTTGGCTTATAATTCACTGTCAGTAGCGAGATAGTCTATGGATGTTTATTGATTTTTGGTTGTGTGTTAAAGTATAGAATTAAACATTCATTTGTATGTCAAATTACGATAAATAACATAAAGATTTTATTCTTGTGTTTTTTGAAGGTGTTTATTTAAGTGTTTAATATTATGTTATAGAAGATTGATACTTGTTTATCACTATTGGATGAACAAGAACCTATTGTATGCACCTTTCATATACTCGCTAAACATGACCAAGGTTAACGATATATGACGAATTTGACGATGTTAATGAAAAATGTAGAACTATTGTTGTTTATGTCAATGAAAACTGTTAGTTCAGGCTAGGTATTGGAAGATTTAAATTAAAAAACATCCCGCGTTATGTGCCTTAAAGTCAGACTACCTGACAAATCAGAGTATTCAAAGAAGTGATCTGCTCCCTCACTAGGGAAGGTGCCTAACGATTGAACGTGTCTACATTTGTTTAAAAACCTCTGTGTCAGATATTTCAACAGACGATTGTACTTATATTTAATCACTTCCGATCCTTAGGTTTTAATTTATTCAGTACTTTGGCCAACAATATCAATCATGTAACTGTAATATCGCATATACAGTGCCAGCTAAAAAAAAAATCATCTTTAAATATAAATTTAACAGGGGTGGAGGAAGCAATTCTGGATTGGTTAGGCAACTCAGAATAGTATGCAAAGTACGCCACTGCTAGGGAGATCTGGGGGGGGGGTGCTCCCCAGGAAAATTTTGAAAAGTAGATGTTCTGAGATTGAATTTTGTGCTAATTTGACTAGCAAACACTTCTTTATGATTCACAAAAATAGGTGCTCAGTAACACATATATTCACTATAGCTATAAGCAAGTACAAGCATGTACACTTGCAGATTACCCATGTAATTGATTGTGCAGTGTTATATTGATTTATACTATAAATCTATCTATTTACCTAGAAACAATTTTTCAAGTGCAAGTTAAATTTTAAAATCCCTACAGTTACTGTGACAAAATGTTGGTCCGGCTGCTGCCCGGTCTGCCGGACCTGCTCCGGCGCACATGTTTAAATCACTAACGACCTTTCTAGCGATAACGGTGTATATATTTATCTGACTAGTATTACCATAGGTGGAGTTAGAAACTAGCATTCGCTGACAACTTTCAGAGAGAAAGGTATAGTCTAGTTTTTTAAGACCAATAATACCAGATACGAGGCTGCGCTGCAACAGAAAGAATGTTAACACCGTAAGAATGAGGTAACACGACCAACCTAGAGTACAAGATGGGTTTTACACTGATGATGATGAAGTACAAGATGAGTTGTATACACTAGTGATGATGAAGTACAAGGCGGGTTATTTACACTAGCATTGATAAAGTACAAGATGGGTTATACACTAGTGATGAAGTACAAGATGTCTTATACACTAGTGATGATAAAGTACGAGATGGGTTATATACTAGTGATGAAGTACAAGATGGGTTATACACTAGTGATGATAAAGTACAAGATGGGTTATATACTAGTGATGAAGTACAAGATGTCTTATACACTAGTGATGATAAAGTACGAGATGGGTTATATACTAGTGATGATGAAATACAAGATGGGTTATAAACTAGTGATGATGAAATACAAGGTGGGTTATACACTGATAATGATGAAGAATTGATATGCTCCAACACTAAACTGAAAGACGAATGGTGCATATAAGCTCTCGTGGCAAACAGCCGCCTCATACACAGTCAGAAGACAAAGATTCAATGGGCACAGTGGGATTCATTATGCTCACATAACAGCTTGTTATGTCGGAAATGGGAAGAGCCAGTAGACAGAAACAAAGACTACAGTTGGTACGTCTCTATATTCCGTCATCGTCACCACTTTCCAACCCCCCCCCCCCCCAGTGGCACAGCGGTATGTCTGAGGACTTACAACGCTAGAAACCTGGTGTCGATACCCATGGTGAGCAGAGCACAGATAGCCCATTATGTAGCTTTGTGCTTAACTACAAATAAACAAAAAACAAACTTCCCAG
>NW_013666430.1:294254-307367 GCF_000517525.1 Limulus polyphemus
CCCCCCCCCCCCCCCCTTTCCCACCCCCCCCCCCCAGTGGCACAGCGGTATGTCTGAGGACTTACAACGCTAGAAACCTGGTGTCGATACCCATGGTGAGCAGAGCACAGATAGCCCATTATGTAGCTTTGTGCTTAACTACAAATAAACAAAAAACAAACTTTCCAGCGGATGAGCACTTAGGTGTTAATAAGATTAAGAACTTAAAGAAGACACTGGAGAGAGTAAGAGAATGTTTCTATTGAGTTTAATGTCGCGGTTCTGTAGAGAATAGGTGTAATTTCTCTACACAATATAAATACCAGAATTCTGTGAGTGATTCAGTTCAATTTAGTAACAGTAGGAAGAGTTATCATATCTCTTCACTTACTTGGTTATTTGAAGACTTCTATAACTACTAAACTACTAAGTAAATTTACAAGTTAAGTATACGTACTATAAGTCTCATAATTTCTGTTGAAACGTTGTTTTTGAACTTGTGCCTACAACTTGTGTCAGAGAGAACGTAGACTAAAGCAAAAATTATTTTCAGATGGACTGGATTTGGGAATTTTTTACCACATAATCCAAATGAACCCACCAAATGGCAGAATACATTACAACATTAAGAAATGACGCAGTACCAAGCCAGACATTCCTGTGTCATCACGTTATAACTATCCTTACAAAAACCTTGTGAATACAGGAAGACATAGAATATATGAGATGGCTAAAACGAAAGGAATAGATAGCATAAAGCTATGACATGCACAATACTAATAGATTTATTATACAAGTTTTCAACAGCTGCTAATTAATTGGGGTAACATTTATTTAAAGTTATTTCAAAATTCTAAGAATAAAATATTTTGGGACAGTATTTAATTCTATAAACTACAAGTTTATAAAATACATCTCAAAATGTCTTTTTTCATATATAAAGATAATGCTTACTACAGTGAATAGTACTGAAATATCTAACAGGAAGCAGAAGGAGAAAACATACAAACACTTTTTGAAAATGAGCTAAAAATATATACTTGTTTCAATGGAGAAAGATAAAAAAGCTGTTATTCTTGTAAAAAGGTTAATGAAAATCTTGTTTTGGTAGCTCTTTTTATAGTTTGATATATCACTATCAAGTGAATACATGACTATACATATACATTATCTTATTCTCCTACTGATGCTGAATAATTCCGAATTTTAATTGTATTGACAGAAGATGCTTTCTTTAGCTTAAGACCTTAAAAAAGACAAATGGAAAACTAAATGTCTGGTAGAGATATGTTCTTGATGACTTTAATGATATTAAAAATTGGAATCTTTACAATTATTTGGGCGTAAATTTTAGAAAAGACTTGGGAACCATTTCAAATTATTTTAAGGACATACTGGTCGATGGCTGAAATATATGCTTTCAGTCCATAATTAGTTGCTGCATTTCCACTGAATTTAGCCAGATTTTGCAGGTGATTGATCATTAGCTTTTTCCTCTAGAGCATCACCTGTTTCACCGTGGAATGTAAAAAAATCATAACATAGGTTGGAATGAATCCTTAGGGGCTTTTGTTCTTCCCAAACAGATCGTAAAATTCACACTAGATTCTAAATAATTAAGAAGTTATAAATTTCTTGCCTTTTCCAGCATGTATGGTGAACTAATTCTATTTAAAATATTTTGAGCTACTTTATTCCAAACATCAGGCTGGCAGTAGACATGAAAATACTCTTCAAGACAAAGAGTTTCATCTGTTTGAACAATTTTTCATTATTCTTTCTCTTCATATAATAAAAATTTGAAAAAGGAACAAGACAGTGAAGTTCATTGGCGCTTAATTGGCATTAAGGAGAGCTGCAATGGAATGCTTGCATTTTTATGATAAACGTGCTGGACATGTACAAGAAATATTAGATTCTACATTTGGTTTCATATGCAAAAGTACTGTATGTGGTGTTCCAATCAAACTACTTGTTTGTAAATCATATGTTGTGTAATTAACTTTTTGTGAATTGGCGATTGTTATATTATTGCATAATGTTACTAGAATCATTTGAGTTTTTCTCATTGTTTTAATTGAGGATTGTTACATCATAATATCTAGTAGTGTGGGTAACGTTCTAGACCTCTGTCGGGGTATAAATACATATCAAGAATTTAGTTCAAAAGACATATCTAGACTTAGCAATTGTGTGTTTGGCCATAAAGAGTGCATAGTGGTGATTTTTAAAGTGAAATTATCACATACTGTATTGTAATAACAGAGTAGAGAAGAATAATTCGTCTTGTTGACTGTGTTCTAAAATAATTGAACCAACCTGTGTGGACTTTGACGAAAAAGAGACAGTTATTTAAAGCTCTGGATACAACTGTGATAACTAACATTTGTATATACCTTTGACGTGGTTTAATATATGCTATTTAAAACAAATGGATGTGTGCTGTTTGTTTATTGCTGAACGTTTTCGCTAACAAGTCACAAACACCTACTGTAAAGAATTCAGTCGATACAAAACCTGACAAGGTTGTAACTGAACTGACTGTTAATCAATGAATAGAAATATATTACCTTCAGTCTGTAAGCATACTGCCTGCCAATCATCATTCAATAGAAGATGTCAGTATCTGGCATATAACTGTACTAGCTGCTTGCAGGTCAAAAGAGAGATATATGTAAATGTCATCAACTGTTAATTAGTCAAAGAAAGATGTCAGCTTTTCGGATGTAATTGTGCAGGTAGAAAACATATCTGCCTTAACTTACATTCAGTAGGTCAAAAATATAAGCTTTCAGCTTGTTACTGAGCTCACTGTTTGTACGTAAAAAATAAGATACGAGTCATTAATTTGTGACTGGGCATATGAAAAATGACTTTGACTAACTCAAAAAAAAGATGCTATGAAGTCATATATAATAAAAAATAGATGAAAAGATCCATGTTTCTCACATAAAGATACATTTCCAATTCATCTCTGAAGAAGGAAGGTCTACCTTCTGAAAGTACTAGGGTGGTCATATTTCTTATTTTTTAACTCAAAAAATGAGGGGGAAGGTTTAGCCATTAGAATATAATTATCCAAATATGAGTCAATTATAAAAGTCATCCAATACTTCGTAAATGTGCTCACTATTAGTAGATACAAAAATGTCACAAATTAGCACCCTACTGTGCTAACTAGAAAACTAAAGAGATGTTATTTAAAAAATTAAGAAATCACTGTTATAGAAAAAATATCCAGCTTTGGCTTCTACTTCGAATAAAGGAAAAATTAGTTGTTGTTTTTTTTGTATATTAGAGCCAAGCATGGCCCAGTGCTTAGCATGCCAGACAATGGATATGCGGTTTCATAGTTTGCATTCTGTTATTGCAAGAATAAAAAAATAATAATCAAGGTGTACATTTTGGGGCTGTGGGTGCTTTATAAAAGTGCTGGTCAAATCCCATTATCTGTAATGGGATATTGTAGCCAAAGAGTTGGTGATGAGTGATGATGACTAGCTGATTTCCTCTCTAGACTATAACTTTAAAACTAGAGACAGCTAGCATAAATAGCCCTCAAGTAACTTTGCAAGAAATTCAATAAGCAAACACTTATGTATACGACTTTAGTCACTTTGTGAACAACTCACTTTTAATAAGTGTAATAATATTAATAAGCAGTTGAGACACTAAACTGCTCCTACCCAGGAGCAAACTGACCTAAAGAGTGGAGAGAAAAGTCACAAATTTCTTCTATCAGGTTCTTCATTCAAAAGCAATTTAGTTTTGTATTTTATTAAAAAAGAACAGGATAAATAATGTGATATATATACAATTATATAAGAACATGTAAAGATATGAGGAAAATGCAGCTAGAACCAGGGTTAAACAAAAACAATTTATTATATAATAACAGAAATACAAAATAAAACTTTCATAACAACTAGAATACAAATTTTATCACTTAAAAAAAATAATAATAAACCTGTGCCTGACTAGGACTGGATAAATACGTTAATAAACAATACAACATAAATCTCACTGTGATTAATTTTAATAAATATCAAGGAATTAGGAAAACGAACCAGCAGAATAAAAAAACGTAATTCACCAGAGAATAACACAATATTTCAAACTTAAACCATTTCTCAATATCAAGAACAATATCGACCAATAATTAGCAATAATTCTAACTATATCACATGAACTCACTCGTTTTCAAGATCAAGGAAGGCTTTTTATTTAGTGGTTAGACCACGAGGTTACATCTTATGTTGCTAGCTATTACCATAAATCTACGTAATCTTTCACCAAATTAATATCTGTACGTTACCCAAGGGCAGATTAAGACGGGGCAATTGGGGCTGTAGCCCCAGGCCTGGGCTCAACAAGGCCCATTTTGAAAAAAGACTCGTCTTCATTTTTTTTAGGAAATGCTTCATAAAAATTATTTGACTTAATCTACTTATTTTTGAAGAGAAAAAGAAAGAGGGAGAAAGACAGAGATTTTGTGTGTGATGTGGGCAGGTCTATCATGCAATATAGAGTACAGGGATTTTATTGGCTTGTCTCTGAACAATGTGATGAAGTCAAGCCCTGCTCTGATCTAACACATCTGTAAGGCTAGACCTAGTCACGCTAATCGAATGATAGGCTTCGGCCAATCAAAATCTCTTCACTCCACACTTTCATGAGGCTGTGAGTTAGGCTCCTCCCTTGTGGCTTGCTCCCGACATGCCATTTCTTATCGTATGATAGAGCAGTAGGCCTAGAATATGACTAAACCTAATAAGTTGCTAGGCTAGGTTGGAAATATCTTTATCTTTCGATTCTTCATTCTCAAAGGCTTCAGATTTTGTTCAAAAAAAGAGTTCAGTCATCACTAACAAGGTAAGTAACTATTTTCGTTTTCAGGATATATTGCATCATTTGTTTGTGTTTCTTGAACAGAATTTACAAATTGTTATCCCATAAAAAATTTATAATTACTCCTGGTCCTACATTGGCCTACTTATCAGCTGTAAGTAATTCGTGGACAACTTGGCAAGCATCTTTAATTGGAGGGTATAGGATATAAGTCATTAAATTACAAAATTTGAATTTTTTTTAGTTAAGTACAGAAAATTATATTCGATCATTTGTTACGAAACTATTAGATAGCTCATTCTGACATCTTTCTTGACACCAAACAGATTATGAATGCCGTTACTGCAAAAGGAGCCAGTAGTTTAACCAAGTACAGATGACATGATCTCCTACTACTGCTGGGCATACTATGTGAGTACCGGTGTGATCTAACGGTGTATGTGTGTTTGTGCGTTTGTTTGTTTGCAAATCTTGAGGTTTAGTTTGTTTACCTCAGCCTTTAGACGCGATCATAAAATTTAGCCCCAGGCTTGACTGACCCTTAATTCGCTACTAAAGCCATCGCTAGGGTAATTTTGTGCCAGTTTCGTAATGCATACATACTCAAAATCAACGTGCTCTAGGTAGAAGATGAATTAGCACTTTAATGTAAGTAAAAATTCATAGTTGAACTAAACGACAGAAGGAACGATATATCAACTGTAAACAGAACCATAACAAAGTACAAACGGAATTTGCTATCTAACAAAAATGATATAAGACTTACATTTTAAACAACATTCATATTTTAGCAGCTCCTTTAATTTAAACACGTGAGAGAAAATAGTACATTTAAAACAATGTACATGAACTGAATGTATGAGTATGGATTAGTAGAAGAGTAAGATCCTTTACTTTTAAGTCCAGATATAAAAAATACATTAATGTCTTAAACGTTAGTATACTGCTGTTAAAAGAGGAGATTGACATTTCTGTAACATTGTAAGTTTGAATAAATATTTTTATTATACTTTATGTGAAAAATCAATGTAGTCATATTCACATATTGTACTGTATTTTAATGAATATGAATATCGTGTATCTTGGAAGCTGTAACTGCTGGTATGTTGCTACAGCTTAGGTTCGTTCTTCTAAGATTTTGTATATGTATTACAGTTTAGAAGAACATATCTAACACTATTGTTAGCAGCATGTCAATATTTTCAAATACAGCTATCTGAAAAAAATATAAATACAAAATATATATTTCCTCATTTTGTATATTTTATTTCAAAAGACTACTTTATGGACTCGCCATGGGAATGTGTCATACTATTATGAAGATATTCCGAGTTCATTTCAAATTAAACACAACATTTTCAAAGGTGCACATTAGAACTGAATGCTTTGTTAAGTTAATTATTTGTACAATTTTGACATTAAAATATTAGTTTTGTAATTCCCATTTATGTCATTTAAAGACATTTGTTTATGTTGTTTACACACAATAAGTAGCAGAACTTTGAGAGAATTATAGCTTGTTCTAGTCAAATTTAATTTTAAGTTGGAATCTGAAATTCACTAAACTATTAATTAACACCAATAAGCACATTTTCTGATAAAAAAAACAGAGTTAACCAACTGGTGAAAGATAAAGAAACTAAGATTTGGGGACATGTATTTAACATGAAGTAGAAAAGCTAGTATGATTAATTTTTACTTCAATTAAGTTGTATCCGGTGCCCTTATACTGCATTCCATCATTCTGTAAGCTAATTTCAATTAAGATTATGAGAACTTCCATTTTCCAGTGCTTAAAACATAAAAAAAAGCGTTCAACTCATATTCTAAGAAAACCCAAGTCCAGATAAGTAAATTTGATACAAACTGAACACCATCAATGAAATAGTTTTTTTTTCTATATGTCTGCCCCCGATATTTACAGTCTTAACTAAAACTGAAGATAATATTTAAAATAACAGGTTTTATAATTAAGTTCTTAATGGTTTACTAGCAGTATTCCTACCTTTATATAATGATGTTTTGAACCAGTAATAACCAACTTGTTATCCTCTCACACACCATAAATATATATAAACAAAAGTAATAACTAACTTTTTGGCATTGTGTTGTTGCTAGTGGAAGGGCAAATGTGATTTTAGGTTGTATGTACAGAAGTACTGAATATATGTTTAAAGTGATTACAATATCGTTCTTTAAAACACTAGTTAGGCCACATTTGGAGTATTGCTCTCTAGTCTTTGGCTCGTTGCTTTAGGAAGGACAATGAATTGTTGGAAATGGTTTAGAGAAGGACTACTAAGACGTTATTTTGGATGAAAAAGTCGTCCTACGAGAATGGGTTAAATCTCTAAAATTGATTTCTCTTAAAAAAAGTTAGAGGGGATTTCATTGAAGTGTTTGAGATCGCTAAGGGAATCGATAGTGTTGATTCACCATCTTTTTCCATACTTAAATTTTGGCTGGGTAAAAGTTGCCATTATCCCAGATCTATTTCTATAACGGGGTGATCCTTTGGAATAGGTTGCCTTCAGATGTGGTGGAAGCAGTAAATTAAACAGTTAAAGGGAAGGTTTGTTAAATATTTGAATAAGGGCTAGCTTTGAGATTTTTTCTTTACTGGTTTAGTGGATGAGACAGCCTAAATGGACGAATACTCTCCTTGTTGTTCTTAAATGTTATATTATCCCTAGCTTATTAACTTTAAAAACAGCAGGAACCATTTTACTTTTATTTCAGTAACTTTGTCAGCCATTAGTAAACTTTTTAGCTTGTAACTATGTTGATGTGGTCATATATATATTTATTTTTTCCTGTATTGGATTTGAGCTCAAAACCTCCTGCACAACAGGCAAGTACTCTACCAACTGAGCTAGAGAGTTAACATACTAGTAACTGTTAGCACTTTTGAATAACTCAGACTACTACATTGACACCGTGTAAATGAAAATCAAAGTATATTGTTAGCTTGTGCTGTGTATTAGTAGATGATAAATGAAGACATAAACTATTAATGTGAATTATACTTATAGCTTTTTGAATGTAATTAAATTGAAATAAAAAGTAATCTTTTATTTTGTAGGACTGCTTCTTATCATTGACAGGAAAATGTCACTAATTAGCACCAAACTGTGCTAACTATTGGTAAATAGATGTCGAAAACAAAAAGAATATTATAGAATTAAGTAGATGTGCAATTTGAATAATATTCTGAGTGGCAAATTGTATAACCAGATCTGCTCTTGGTGAAAGCCCGACAGATCTGATGAAAGTCTACAAGTAAAAGTTAACTCTTAGTCCATAATGGGCTTTCTTTTAGAAGCTCTTGTAATGCACTTTAAATGTTTGTTTTGTTTGTTTTTTGAATTTCGCGCAAAGCTACACGAGGGCTATCTGCGGTAGCCGTCCCTAATTTAGCAGTGTAAGACTAGAAGGAAGGCAGCTCGTCATCACCACCCACCGCTAACTCTTGGGCTACTCTTTTACCAACGAATAGTGGGATTGATCGTCACATTATAACGCTCCTACGGCTGAAAGGGCTAGCATGTTTGGTATGACCGGGATTCGAACCCTCGATCCGCAATCTGTGAATCAAGCGCCCTAACCACCCGGCCATGCTGGGCCACTTTAACTGCCTTACCTTGAAAGTTTTATAGGTTATTTTAAGGTGACTGCACTCCTCCATATTTTTTATCTTGAAAACGCAGAAAACACGTACAAATTGGCTAAAAGTGACAAAATATCTGCGAGGATTTCCTTGTAAGATAGGGGAGTTGGATCAGAAGTGAGGAGGAGTAGCAGAAATGGGAAAGCAGTTACGTCACCTCTTATTCAAAGCATTCTCTTTCACAGTAGAGATGTGGTCAAGATTTCTACTGTCTGAATTTGGTACATTTAATTCATAAAAGTTAATAATAATCTTGAATTTTGCTTCTACGGAATACTATATTCTACTTCAAGAAATAATAATTATTCTAAACTAAAAATATTTTAATTATGAAATACTTCTCTAATTCAGGCTTAAGCATTTATTCTAACCTAGTATAAATTCGAAGTTAAATGGTGTGAATGAGGAAAGAGCGAGAAACTTAAACACCAGCAATATCTTTATTCTCCACATTATAGCTGGATATTTCAGTACTGTATATTTTGATTATTATGGAAAATAAGTCAAAATGCTGAACATTTTATTTACAATCTTTGACTTGTAGAATTTTAGTGTGGTGTGAATTTTATTCAAACTCAATTATTTACAGTAACGATATAGGGTTTATTCTATAAAATATTTTATTTTTTCAATAAATGGGATAGTTTAATATGAATTGGACTTGCATTTGGAATACCAAGTTAGCATGCCAGGTTCGATCTGGATCGATCAACTCGTTTAGGAGGATATGCGTTTACAGACAGACAGAAAGTTCTCCTTGATATTAGATAGTTACCGCCACAGTATGACTTAATATGTACAGCGCAAATGTGAAGAACGCCTGTGCCCCAATTTTTATATTCAGATGCGTCTTGCTTCTCTCTGCAGAGCTGGATAAATACACAAATCACTGTCACACAAAAATTGTAAGAGTTCTGTACAGGGCACCAGTTGAAATTGTTGCGGGTGATGCATTTATTTGTTTTTTTCATCTTTAATTTACTTTATGGGCATCGTTTAGCTATTAAACTTATATATATATTACTAGCCGTGGTGTCTGTCCGAGTGTTCCGCTATCTCTTGCTTGAAAAGCTGTGCTCGCAGGCAAATCTCAACATTTACTTTTGAAGGGAGAACAGGAATGAATAATGTTGATGCCAAATTTTATTGTTAAGAATTAATTAGGCTATCATTCACATTTCAAAATGTGATGTAACTTAAAGAATAAAATTGTAGATTTATCGATGTTATTGTTGAGCTGCTCTTAGCATGACTGAAATGTTCAAAAATTACTTTTTGCTGTGGGCGGTATAAGTAGTTCCGAGCTTTGGCTCTGAGTAAAACCAAGAGTGCAACACAATTAATTATTTTATAGTCCATGAAATAACTTAAATTGATAGATTAATTTAAACTTTTTCTCGTCAATGGGGACGGATACTTTTGCTATTAATGCAATAATATAAAAACTTCGTGGAATTTGGAGAAACGAGAGTACATTATATACGAATAATGAGTAACAAAGGACGAGTTAGTTCAATATTTAATGAGACTCTGGTCAAGACTTACCTAGAATACTTTGTGTAATTTTACTCTTTGTACTACAGGAACGAAACCAACATACTGGAAAGTGGAGTAGGAGAACCATACGTTGTTTAAGAATTTAAGCCATGTAAAGTGGCTCAAAGTTTTGACTTTTTCTCTAGAGCACAAAAGAATTAAAAGTGTCTTTATTCAGTTGCTCAAAATCATTCAATCTCCCATGCAGTCAGAAAAACAATGTCAACGGTAAATTTTGTAATTTTTATAAAGGCAGTATTTGTAACCCAAATTTGTATGTTCATACTTATCAACATAGCTTTACATTTACGTCTGGAGTCGTTTATATATTACGTATACCTCTCATTTATGCTACTTATGAATAAAACTGAATTCTTTGGTAAGATATACTTTCAATGATGTAATTTAGTTTTTCGCTATAGGGAACTGCTAACGATGATGAAGTAATAATCAAGAAGATTCATTTAATATCTTGAGAAGAGGATACATTATTTATGAATAGGAATAATGAGTTAGTAAAGCTAATGAGGAGTCAGTGAGTTTACGAATTTAGTTTTAAAAATGTTGTTCTCAGTTTCGTGTTAGAAGTGAGATTTGTCGAGTCTGTTCAGTTACTCGAACGATTAACAAGGATATTTTGCAAATAAATTTATTTGTGAGTTAGGCGTACTTACCATTAGTCGCGGATTGTGTATTCAAACATTGTTTGTGCACTTAAGCCTACATGTGAAAGTAGCCAATAGCAAACATCAATGGAAAAAATTGATTAATTTGTTATTGTCACGTGGACTGGATTTTGTATTATTTTTACGAAAAGAACATGCCTAACGAAGAAACACCTCAACACGATGCCACCATTAGTTAGTTACATGCAATTTAAAAACATTTGTACAACTTGAGTAGCAAAATGAGGGAAGGGTTTTGGAGCTACTACACTAGAAATATTTCAGATAGATTTAAAAAAATTTAAACATTCAAAAGTTCACGTTTTAGTTTGTCAACTGTCACTAACAATTATAAATCAGTGGCAACAGTAGTATATTTCAAACTATTATAAATTATAAATTCTTGGAGTATCCTACAATCACGGTTCTCTGGGGAAACGGATCAATGGCATGAAAGTTACAAAGCACAGTTTAATGAACAGTCACAGACAGGAAATATTAAAAGGTCATGAATACAAAAACCACTATTTCTTTTATGAAATCGAACTTGGGAAAAAATTAAAAGAATGATATAAAGTTGACAGTGTTGATTATTCTGTCGAATTAAAAGAAGCTATAATGGCACAGTTGTTCTTTGAGACAGGCTTTCGAAAAAGAGAGTAATTTCAGAGACAATATATAGAAGTTTGGAACTGAAGAAATTAATCATGAATGGCTCAAAGCAGATATGTGAAAAACTGGATTTAGTAAGTAAATAAACTAATAACTTTGAAGAAGGAATGGAAAATAGAGAATAAAGTTTAACAGTGTGAAAGAACAGTTGAATATAATACTAAAAAGGTGGAAATGTTAAAAGTGAAACTGTTAAAGTAGAAGAAAAACGTTTGAAAAGTATTAAATGTTTGGGACAGAAACAATTGGAAATGGAAATATACAGTCATCAATATAGGGTGTAAGTGGTAAAAGCTTTTTTTGAATGACGATCTACCATATTACCAGCAGATGTGGATAAAATTATTTTTTTAATGACTTCGACTATTTCCAGAAATGTACAAAATAAAAGTCGACCATTACCAATAATTGTAAAGTTTCTGTAAAACGGAAGATAAAAAACTAGTTTTATAAAGATGTTTTCTATTGAAGGGGAAAGGGAAGTGAAAAACGGATTTACCTCGAGAAATGAAACAACTACTAGCAAGTCTGGCTGAAGCGTATAATAAAAGTCGACCATTACCAATAATTGTAAAGTTTCTGTAAAACGGAAGATAAAAAACTAGTTTTATAAAGATGTTTTCTATTGAAGGGGAAAGGGAAGTGAAAAACGGATTTACCTCGAGAAATGAAACAACTACTAGCAAGTCTGGCTGAAGCGTATAATGTACAGATAGGGAATAGAGCGTAGATTAAATGAATTAATGTTATTTTGGAGAAGCTTATCAAAAATGTACTCTAAAAATGAAACTCTATTAAACGTGTTATGCGTTGTAATTTTGAGAATTTGAAAAACCAAATCGTATCTATGAATAGCAAAAGGTGCTTCCTTGTGGTTCGGTGGTAAATCTGAAGGCTTATAACGTTAAAAATCTGCTTTCTATACTCATGGTTGGCACAGCACAGATAGCCCATTGTGTAACTTTGTGCTTAACTAAAAACCAGCAAAACGGTAATTCTTAAATAAACAGTAAACGATTCTGTTACGAAATGAATTATTAAATTATACAATATGTAGTATTTAAAGTTTCTTTTTCTAAGTATATCTAAATCAACTAAGGTAAGCTGAAAGGTTTGAATATAAAATAAGTTAAGTAAATGTTAAAGGTGAAAGCGTTTAATTGGTTTTTATGTGCTTTTTGAATTAGTTTTGTTTATATATTTTATGACTCTGCCTAATTAGTCACATATTACATTAAACAGTACAGTAGAACAACTTAACAAAGGTAAATACGGCTGAATATAGAATTGTTTGGTTAAATACTAGAGGGCTAGCAGATAGCAAAAAATAACATATTTTAAATTTCTGTTGAGAAAAAAAAACATTACTACTTTGTTTGTAAGAGATCCATTTTGAGGAGAAATACTACTCGTTTATCAAACAGAATGTGGAGGAAAATCATTTTTTTAGTTTTTTAGTACTAATGCAAGAGGAGCAGCTATTTTTTATTTGTAACAATTGGGTTATAATGTACATATAACAAAAAGACATTAAATAAAGCTTTGTCTATATAACACAAAAATACATTAATCAAAGCTTTGTCCATATAACACAAAAATCATTAAATAAAGCTTTGTCCATATAACACAAAAAACATTAAATAAAGCTTTGTCCATTTAACAAAAAAGACATTAAAAAAAGCTTTGTCCATATAACAAAAAGACATTAAATAAAGCTTTGTCCATATAACACAAAAAACATTAAAT
>NW_013666430.1:308134-321397 GCF_000517525.1 Limulus polyphemus
GTCCTTCCTCCAATATGTCGACGTATTTCGCAAAATTTAGATTTCCAACGCACTCCACTAAGCTCGATCTCCCACCAACCCAGACAGCTCCCCAAACCATCACGCTGAAACCACCATGCTTCACAGTTGGCTGCAATCTGTTGAGCCAAAACTCTTGGTGAGGCATTCTCCAGACCCATATCCTTCAACTGTCCGAAAACTGAGCGAATCTTGATTCGTCTGAGAACAATACTGTCTTCAAAAGTCCAGAGGCTTGGTCATCATATCACTTTGCCCACTTCTTTCGTCTGACTATGTTGGCAGGTCTTAATAAGGGCTTCCGTCTAGCTGCTCTGCAACGATAACCCAATCTGTGAAGAATCCGTTGAACAGATTTCGGGCTCATCCCACCAACTTTGGCCACTTCTGCAGTCGTTAATGTGAGATCCATTTCGATGCTCCCCTAGACAGCTCCCCTAAACCCCACTAGCTCACTTATTATGATCATTTGCTTTCCACAATAAAACGTATTTCATGCTTGTTGAAACCTGATGATAGCTTAACTTCTTATGAATTGCCACAATTATCAATTATCCACGTGTGTTATGGTTAGAAACTGAAATCCGTGTTTTATCAGTCAACTACTTTAATCATTACTCAGTAATAGAGCTGTTTTTTGTGACACTCCTGAATGTAATATTAGCTACATTTACTGTTTAAGTGATTCATCAGTAGGAACCAGCAAAACAAGACATATATACAGTTATTCTTTAGGTAGCGTTTCACAACACTTTCTAAAGACGAACTTGAATTGACTAAACATGGACGTTTGAACATCATAATCACACTTCTTTATAGTTGTTCGAAATAAAATAACATGGTTAAAATTATATCACACAGGAGACTGGTTACAAAAGTAACTTAATCAACAGTTATTAATTAAAGGGAAATTTGAATGCAACCAGCTCCCTAGTTAGCGTGTCCTTGTTGTTCTTTCCCAATTGTAAAAGTCACCTGCCATTTTTTGTTGTTCTGTAATTTGTCCGCCGGAAGTTTAAACACGTTTTTCTCTCGACCATGTCTGATTTCGAACGTGAGAGGCCCATCGTTCTCCAAATCAAGCATATCACCCAACTTCAGTGACTGCTTCTGTGATTCGTCGTCTGTCTTTGGAACTGTCGTTGCTCGAAGTAGGTCCTCGACTGTTGTAGTGTGAGTGTATTTTGTAGCAGAACCTTCGGAGCTCACTTCCACCGTAACCGTATCAGAAGGTTGTGCACCGTTTTCAAGGCTAGCACTCATTACTCGGTGTACTGACTCATCAACAGATTTTTTATCTTTGTAATTTGTTTCTTCCTTCCCTGAGGTAGACGCAACTTCTTGTTTTTTGTCTGAGCCATTGTCTTGCTGAGATTCGTTATTCTCTCCACTTACATCCCTTCGTTGCCCGTTATAATCAGTAACTAAATCAGTTGTTACTTTGTACCTACTTTCAGTTACTTCATTAGTTACTACATCATCCGTTTCGTCTTTATGGGTTATAATGTTTCTTTGAATATCGAAGTTTTTACCACTCTCTCCTTTTTCCTCTAAACCATTAGGATTCTGGTAACCATATTCAGTCTTCTTGAGCTGGGAATCATCAAGACTTACATCATTATGTTTAATATTACTCGCTGTCTTTTTGTATGACACAGATCTATTTCCATTATTTATCTGCTTGTTCTGTTTCAAATCACTTCCATTAACATTCGTTTTTGTCCTCAGCTCATCATTTTTCATACCTACCTTCTTTTTGACTTCAGAAGGCGTTGCTGTAGTGGATCCTGCATTTCGGTTTAACTCAGAACTTATAGCATATTTCGTTGAAGAGCGATGTATATAGTTTGAACGATTTTGAGTGGCTGTGTTTGATTCACTAGCTGTCGTACCTCCACTTGATGGTGGAGAAATGGCTGGCAAAACGGACTTTCCAGGAACATTAGGTTTGGGGAAAGATGGTTTTGCTGCAAAATAGCATTATGACGTAAAATTATATTTATTCAAGGCAAAGAAAATAAAACATTTGAGAGAGTCTCTGTGTTAAGCTTCTCATATAGAAATGGGACTTTTCTTTTTATAACTGAAAAGAGCACTCTCAAACTCTCAAAAATAAAAACATATTGGTGTAGGAAACAAAAGAAAACATTTTCACGTGTAAAAGCGACAATTACAGAAATCTTAGTTCACAGTGACTTTGTTGTATAATATTGTTCGTTTTTAAAAAAAAATACGTACCTGGTCGACGCCCACGATTTTCTGTGACAGAGTTGTTTTTCTGAACAAAAATAAAGTAGACGATTAACATTATAGTTCTGAGTTGAACAGTAACACGTTTTCTTAGAAAAAAAAGGGTTACAGTCTGAATTAGATAGAAGCTCATAAATAAATATTCAAAATTAATAATTTACTTTAATTCAGTTAGTTTGTAATTAAGCATAAAGCTACACAATAGGCTATCTGTGCTCTGCCCACCACGGGTATCAAAACCCGGATTCTAGCGTTTTAAGTCCGCAGACATACCACTATGCCAATGGGGGCCTTTAACTCAGAGTTTTAAATGCTACAATTTTTATCTTTGTGAACACAGGAAGTACACTGAGTGGTCACAAGTAAATAGACACCTAATTTTTCGTCATTTAACTGATTTATTCTAACTAATTTGTGTTCACAGAGCACCATATAAATGAAAATGGTCCGCACACTAATCATCTTGTGCTACAACATGCCTAGAACTCAAGGTTCTCTCGAATTGACAGATTTTGTTAGAGGAAGAATAGTTGGTCAAGCAGATGGTGGAATAAGTTAGCGGCAAATTTCGCAGAATTTTGGAATCCCGCTTTCGACAGTCAACAGAATCATCGTGCAGTTCAGGAAACACGGCAAGGAAACAACTGAGCAGCGTCCTGGATTTCTAGGACTATCAGATATATCATATTACTGGAAGCAAGCATGTTTTAAAGGAAGTAACCTCCACATTTGTATCACCATGTACAACAAACTTCCACATATGTATCACCATGTACAACAAACTTCCACATTTGTATCACCATGTACAACAGACATTCACATATGTATCATCCTGTACAACAGACATTCACATTTGTTTCATCCTGTACAACAGACATTCACATTTGTATCATCATGTACAACAAACCTCCACATTTGTGTCATCCTGTACAACAATCCTTCACATTTCCTCAAGCTCTTCAATCTCTTGCTTAGAAGAAGAAGTTACCTCCTAACTAAAGTATCCCATAACAAATTCTGTCCCTAACAGTAAGATCATCTACCTCTAAAATGAAGCAATATGCCTTTTAAAATTTTCTCATCTCAAAATCCCCCAAAGCACCAATATATATATGTAGATATTTGTCTCTTCGGAAGCATATTGATTAAAAATATCATGACATAATGGAATGACCTTGTTCGAGAAGCAGTTACTGAATTAATTCTACGTTTAGGAGTTCTTTATTGGTTTGTATATGTGTAGTATTCCTTATGAATATCTTTACATTTCATATATAAAGGTAATTAAAGGATTTGGATTCCATAAGTTTTAAAACATTAAGGATTATCAATCTTAAGATAACATCTCTGATGATTTTACAGTGGTAAGACCATGTTCTGTTAAACAGCTGTTCCTAATTTAATGTGTCTATTAAAATCGTTTGAAATAAAAGCAAACTGATTTCGGACTAAAAGTTGTACTCAAACTAAGTTAGATTTTTTTTTCTCAAATTTTCCATTATCTAGGAACTTCAAGCCAGAGTTTGTAAAAATAACACTTCAAATCTATATTTTGTCTCCTAAAAGTTGATCATGACTCAATGCCAAAACTCGTCGGCTGGTTTGGACAATGAGAGAGACAAAAAACAACAACCCTGAAATACTGTATATTTTTATATGTAACTGAACTATGTGACAAACAAGCATCAGCCTGTCACCAGTGGTTATGTGATTAGTTTCTGTAGACTATCAGAATATTCTACTTACAGAGGCTGCAAATGTGTATCAACTTTTGGACGACGACGCCATTACAGTCAGTACCAGAGTTCATCATGTATGCTGAGTTTAAAATTACAATATTAGATATCAGCTGTTATTGTATATAACGCCTTATGACGGTGAAGTGTGATCTAAAATGTCTGTGGATTACATCACAATAAATGTGATAATTTTTAACAATTCTTTCATTATTGTCTGTATACAGGTTTTCTAATTTGGTATGCTGGTCTGTTGGCCATAAAGCACGAGAAATAAATATTATTATGTAAAAATTCCAACAATATAATATGTTAATCTCTATTGTTCCAAATGAATATGACGTCAACTTTTTCTAAGTTTGAAAAGTTTCATTGATGTTCAATAAGAAAAACTAAAAAGCCGTTTTAAAACGCTATTATTGATAAATAATCTGGTAGTTAACTTTAAAATAGTCATGTGATGTAAAAAGGAAAGAAGAATTAACAAAATAATAAGTAGTTTAAGAAAGTATTAGTCTGAACTAAAGTATACTTTGAAATGTTAAAAGAACAAATCCAAATGATGATATATAATGAATCGTGCTACATTTTAAAGCCCATTTAAAAAATCGATACAACTAGTACAGGAAATGGTTACACTAAAGATTTTTTTATTGTATTTAATTCAAATGTACATGTAGCAGAAACATGTTTGGAGCCATTATAATAACGTTACATTAATATATGCAATATCACAGACGTAATATATATGTATAAACAAACACAAACAAAACAGCATTTTGGTATATTTTTCTGGCGTGAATGCTTTATACCATATGATACAAGTATATAAATAGCTATCATCACTCTATACAAATTAAAATAATGACATATGTACATTCTAGCACCCCATTATTCACTTCTCATAAATATATAACAAAATATGTGTGATAATAACAAAAAATGAAACTGCCTACTGGAATAACCGGGTTTTGTTGGTATTAAAGAAAATGAGGATGGCGCTAAAACTGCCACCCTAGGAAACAAATGCCAATCTTCTCATTTATGCGCTGTGCTACTTTCGCGAACAGTGAGGAGAATACGTAAGACATTTATGTTACTAACCGAAACGTAGTTTTTAATTCTCACCAAAGATAAGAGTGTTTTCAATATATCGACAATATTTAGCACTGCACAAGGAAAATTGAAAAAAAAATCAATCGGGCAAATTTTGCCAAGTTTTTTTCTTTTTCATATGAATCGTTTAGAAGCTTTAAGATATTGATAAATTCTGTATAAAGTTACTGATCCCGCGTAGACTCTTTCACTGTGAGAAGTAGAAGTGAAATATCTTGAAATTGTATTTAAGCTTCTTAATTTTAGCTAAATCTAAATGTTACACTAGACATTAATAGTTAACATAATAATTTCGAGTCTTCATCCACTGAGGTTAAACAATATCTTTCTGTAATGCTCGATAATTCTCGATAATCAGGCACATTAAGAAAAAAAGTGTATAATAAAAATGTTTTTCTCTTTATATGTTTTTTGTCACACCGTATTCGTTATTTTTAAATGTTGGAAGTTTTATTCACTGGTAGGCAGGTAAAACTTCATAAAACTCGTTCGTTTAGAAAACAACATTGCTTAATTTGTAACATCAATCTAGTTTTTAGATGAAGCCCTAGTGTGTATCATTACCCCTAACAACAAAAAACAAAACAAAATAATATACATATAGTTTCGCATAGTACAGGGTGGCTCAAAAGTTAGCTGCCTCAGGACACAAGGAAGATTAAAGTGTGACACAGTTAACTTGTGAACAACCCGTGTGTCATATCTAGTTGATTTATATTATTGACGCCAGAATTTGTATACTTCTAAGTGTCTACAGCTTGTATAGGTTTTATTTACTGTCGAATGAAGACGTTAACTTGCGATACAACGGTTTAAACATGTATATAATAACATTCTTCAAAACGAAACAAATTATTTTGTAACTTGTAATTGTCATGTCTAGAGGAACTTGTAAGTTGAAACGAGCAACAAGCACTTACCAATATCTAATTTCCTCAGTGAATATTTCCTGAACAAGAATAAATAAGAAACTTAATATCAAACAAGGAGTTCAACATTTCGTGACTAACTATTGTTCTATTTTACGTCTTATCATCACTTGTATTTTAAGGTGCATCAAATCATATGTTTTATTTATACTTGGTAATCATTAACTTCCCATACTATGTCATATGATCACTTGACTTCCCATACCAGGTAACACCTCGAAGTTGTTTAACTTCCCGTACCATGTCATATGATCACTTGACTTCCCATACCAGGTAACACCTCGAAGTTGTTTAACTTCCCGTACTATGTCTTATGATCACTTGACTTCCCATACCAGGTAACACCTCGAAGTTGTTTAATTTCCCGTACTATGTCTTATGATCACTTGACTTCCCATACCAGGTAACACCTCGAAGTTGTTTAACTTCCCGTACTATGTCTTATCCTATGATCACTTGAATTCCCATACTAGGTCATACCTTGACGTTGTTAAAGTTCCCGCACCGTGTCTTATCTTATGATAACTTGGTTTTTTTCTACTATCACGTCATATATACCTCGTTATCGTTTGACTTCCTGTATGAGAACATGTTATGCTCCTTTGCTTCTCGTATCAAGTCACTCCTTAGTAATTTTTCGACTTCCTGTATCAGATCACATATTAAGATCATTTATTTTCTTTAGGTTGCTTACTTCTGACAGTCTTATAACAAATCACACTTTTAGACCTCCACATTTGTATCACCATGTACAACAAACCTCCACATTTGTATCACCATGTACGACAAACTTCCACATTTGTATCACCATGTACAACAGACATTCACATTTGTATCACCATGTACAACAAACTTCCACATTTGTATCACCATGTACAACAGACATTCACATTTGTATCACCATGTTCAACAGACATTCACATTTGTATCACCATGTACAACAGACCTCCACATTTGTGTCACCATGTACAACAAACTTCCACATTTGTATCACCATGTACAACAGACATTCACATATGTATCACCATGTACAACAGACATTCACATTTGTATCACCATGTACAACAAACCTCCACATTTGTGTCACCATGTACAACAAACCTCCACATTTGTATCACCATGTACAACAAACCTCCACATTTGTATCACCATGTACAACAAACTTCCACATTTGTATCACCATGTACAACAAACTTCCACATTTGTATCACCATGTACAACAAACTTCCACATATGTATCACCATGTACAACAAACTTCCATATTTGTATCACCATGTACAACAGACATTCACATATGTATCACCATGTACAACAAATCAAAGCTTTGTACATATAACACAAAAATACATTAAATAAAGCTTTGTCCAAATAACACAAAAATACATTAAATAAAGCTTTTTTCATATAACAAAACATACATTAAAGAAAGCTTTGTCCATATAACAAAAAAAAAGACATTAATGAAAGCTTTTCGCTTTAGATGAGATGTTAGTGTTTTTTCAAGACGTATAACACCTATGTCTTTATATTTTCCAAGTAAAGATAAGAAGTATTTATTTTTTTAGTTAATAAAAAATACTTTAAAAGGATTTACAAGCAATATGTTATAGTGTTATGGTAATTGATCCACAATCACACTGTGATGGTTATTCTACAATTAATAATAAAGAAAATCTAAAAGTAATTATTAATTAAGATTACTGTTTAATCAACACGTGGAAAGTTTTTCATTCTAATGAAAAAATATACACTTAGAGACAACACAATCTCTTAAAATAACTAGTCTGGATTTGTTTTAGTATCGGATTGCTTGTTTAACGCAGTTAAAACTAATGATATCTTAATACGCTGATCATTCGGCTAGCTATTTAAATTTACAAATTAATCAAGTGATTAAAAGTAGAACTTATTGGAAATGTAATAACACTTTTTTATACGACGAAGAGTATGTGAATCTAACTGAGAAAAAGGAACTAATTTATTCTTATACAATTGTAATGAGAAAGATTCTGAAATATTCACTTATTTTGAAGTCAAGTTCAATGTCAGCAATAGAACTTTCTTGGAAGCGTTACTTAGTTATGTTCTAAGAATTACGATAAGTTATGAGTGTTATAAAAGGAAAGAAGGAAAATGAATTTGTAATTCACAATTATTACAAACTTTTGATAATTTTGTTAGCATAAGTGAGGAATATATGATAATTAGAATATGGAGTTAAAATATATTTCATGTGTAAAAATCGATTATGTAATGTTTAAATCAAAAACTTGATACTATAAGTTAGGAGATAAATCTGTTCGTTACTTTTGTTTACTTGTAGTTGAGCACAAGCTACACGATTGGCTATCTGTACTGTGCCAACCGCGGGTATTGAAACTCGGTTTTTAGCGTTATAAGCCTTACCGCTGATCCACTGAGGAGCTTTTGTAACTCAGAAAATTGAAAATATAAAGTGTTTGTTTGATTTGCTATTAAGCACAAAGTTAAACAGTGAAATTTATAGAAAGGCTTAATGTAAATGGACTAGGCATTGCAAATATAAAGTGTTTGTTTGATTTGCTATTAAGCACAAAGTTAAACAGTGAAGTTTATAGAAAGGCTTAATGTAAATGGACTAGGCATTGCAAATATAAAGTGTTTGTTTGATTTGCTATTAAGCACAAAGTTAAACAGTGAAGTTTATAGAAAGGCTTAATGTAAATGGACTAGGCATTGCAAATATAAATGGAACTTTAAAAAGCTCAAATCTATAAATATGAAAATCCATATTCAGATAAAGATGGGACGTTAAAAGTAATTAATTTAAACAAACTACTTAAAGATAATAATTATAAAATTTGGATAAATGTATTACTTGTGATGAAGTTAGTAAAGTTAAGAAGCATATGAAAAATAATCAAATCGTAGGTGTTGATGGTTTTTACAATCGAGTTTAAACTTTTTTGAACTTTTAATTTATAGAGCTATTATTATTGTTTTTATAATGATAAATTATCTGATTGTATGAGATCTGACATTATTACTTTGATTCGATAAGTTTACAAACGTAGAAATTTTCTTGAAAATTGGTGATCGGTCACCCGACTGACGATTTTATATAAAACAACTACGGCTTGTTTTCCGAAACGTATTAAAAATGTACTTCCATTGTTAATTCATAAAGACGAGAAAAGGTTTCATTGAAAGGACGATTTATAGGCGAAAATATTAGACACAGTTATGATATTATGGATTATTTATTGGAATATAATAAAATATTATTATTGGTAGTTAAAGATTTTCCTCGTGGTTGATCATCGATAAGTTCTAGAGCTGAAAATACTGAAAATCGAGTATTGAAACCCCTGGTGGGCAAAGCACAGATAGCCAATTGCGTAGCTTTATGCTTAACCACAAATAAACAAGTTTACATATTTTGAGGAAGCTTTTGATGCAATCTCAGGGGATTTTATGTTTAAAATGTAATTTATTTAGCTTTTGAAACAACTTCGTAAGTTGGATAAAAACGTTTTATTCGAATCATAAAACTTATATCGTTCAAAATGGCAATATTTAAAAAGGATTCAAAATCCATAGAGGATGCGGGCAAAGAGGTTCTTTATTTCTATGTTTCCTTCTTCTTTGTGTAGAATTATTTTGGGAATTATTATTCGTAACAATAACAATTATAAATACACAGTTCATCCTTGATGACATAATAAATCTCATGAAAATGCAATTAAACTCTTAGATCTCTCTGCTAATATTTCTGGGTTAAAAATTTAAATTAGAATTGTGGTTTTATTTACTGGATTTTGAAGGGAATTTAGAAAATACGAGTCAAAAGATTATTGAAAATGTACGAGTAAAGCTCGTGTTAAATTACAAAATTAGGTAATAAGAAAACTTACAATTAAATGGAAGGTATTAATTCTTTCTATAGCTATAGTCATCCACCTGACAAATTAATCAAAGAAACAGGTACAATGTTTTATAAATCTAATTGGAAGAATGATCCTAACCGAGTGTGTGTGCCGAAGAATACAGTGCACAAGATACAGTGAAGGTGGTTTAAAAACGTTAAATCTTAAGAATTTAATGGAAGCGTTGAAAAGTCGTGTGAATGAAAGCAAATGGGATAATTTTGTTCTAGAACAAATAATATAGATTTTTTAAACTTATGATTATTTCATACTGAAAGTATTATACAATCAGTTAAGAAAGCTATTTCGGATTGACGTGTTAAGCAGTTGGAAACTATTTTCCAGTAGTACAGAACTCAAAACGACAGAAGATGTTTTGTTTCAATCTCTTCGGAGTAAAGATCATATTAAGATTGGGTATAAATCAACTTATAATGCAACCTGGATGAAGGACAATGAAAGATCTTAAAGGTAAGAACATCTGTTTTAATTTTGACAGATTTAGAGAAAAATGTATCATATAAAACGTATGATGTTATAATTCTAGTGTTTTTACCCTTTCCAAGATTTGGTCATTAAAAAATAACGAAAAACAAAACATTTTCGGATCGAAATAGGAATTGTCTAACAAAACCTTTGTTTGCAGCTGCACAAAGATCTAATACATTTTATAAAATCCTGCTACGAAACATAAGTATACCTCAAAGATAGGCAGAAGTATTTCGGAATGATATTCCCAGAGGAAGAGGAGAATTTATGGCTTGTTAATCATCATACATCATTTGATTGAATAATATAATCCAAAGTGCAGTTGTTCCAATATATAATATACCTGCATCAAAAAGATTATAAATCATGAGGACGATTTATGTGATTCTTGTAAAGGTTTGAAATTGTTACTAAAAATCATAAGGTAAACTGTTTGTGGTGTTATTTTAAAAAATACAAACAAACAATATATGTTTAAACCATTTGCTATTGTTAGCTCGTTATTTTATGTATTCAAGTTTTTTTTAATATAGCTATGAAATTATATTTTTCATTGTTTATACAATATATTAAAAATGTAAATTACTGAAAAGTATATTTACTCTTTAGATACGATGCTAAAGGAATGGAAAGAAAAATGGCTCATTTAATCTTAAAATTGTAATATACAATCACTGAATCTTTTTTCTTGTTAGTTTTGCTTTATTTTGAGAATAAGAAATTATTGCTATTAACATGCATATTTTCGCAAACGTACATAAAATCTAAAATAAAGTTAGAAGGGAAAAAATCTCTGATATAGTTTTCTCTTGAAAAAAGAAGAGTTTGATTAAAATGTTAAAGATTATTAAAGGAATTAATAGTGTTCATGCAACATTTTTTCCATATTTATTGTTGAGAATAATAGGACAAGGAAACAAATATATTTTGGCAGGTCAAGAGTCATCTTCGGCTTAGCCAGTTTTATTTTTGTAACAGTTTTTTTTTAATTATGCACAAAGCTACACAAGGGCTATCTGTGCTCTGCCCACCACGGGTATCGAAACCCGGTTTCTAGCGTTGTAAGTCCGCAGACATACCGCTGTGCCACTGGGGGGCTTTTGTAATAGAGTTGTTGGCCTTTCAAATGGGTTGACAGCGGGTACAGTAAATCTAAGGGAGATTAATTGAAGGCTCGATGAATATTTATTTGATCAGAGCTGGATTTGAGTTTCTTTTTAATGCACGGGTCAGCCTGGATGGACGAACTGACCTTTTGGCATCCTTAAATGCTATGTTATTTATATATATTTGAATGTTTTTAAAATGCAAAGATTTTCGGATATCATCTATCTTGATGTAGTTTACTTTAGCAAATCCGCCAGTGGCTCAGCGGTATCTTTGCGGATTTACAACGCTAAAAAACAGGATTGGATTGCCCTCTGTAGACAGAGCGCAATTAGCTCCCTATTGTGTTAGTTTGCGTTAAAACAAATACTCTAGACAAGGCTATTTGGAAGTAGCGACATCTGTTGTAGATAATAATATATCAATCCACATTTAATTGCAATAACAGAGCTTGCAAGAAAACGATTTTTAAAAATGTGGTGATTAGTCTTGGTTCTTCCATTAGATATATTGAAGTTGTTAGTCACTGTAGTAATTAAAGTACAGTATATTTTTGTATGTGAGGTCAAAATTTAGTACAACGCAAGTTTTAGCTACAATGCAAATGAGGTGTGAATATTTCAAAATCAACAGAAATTTCACTTTTGTAATAGTGGTGACTGATGGCCGTTGATTACTATGTTGCCAAATTATATGTAAATTACTACTTGTTATATCTTTAACAATAATGTTGGAAATTGACAGATTTTTGCAGCTGATAAAAAGTTTAAATAAACAGTGTATATATAACTACTAGTTTTTCGAGCTACATTGCTAGAATGGCATGCTATTAACTCATCTTAACGTTAAAAAAGTGATTTAAGGTAACTTTTAATTGGGTGTAGGTGTACTTTTGACGATACAAACGTTAGTATGAATATTGATATTTATACTAACGTTATAAGTTCAATATAACATCTTAGACTATGAAAATGGAGAAATTTTTCATAATTTAGTTTTAAAATCTTGGATTGAAACATATAACTTTGTTTCAATACAATGGCTTACAAAGAGCTATCTGCGCTTAACTGTCCATAAATTATAATTTTCAACTGAGACCCTTGGGGAAAGGTAGCCAGTCAACAGCACTTATTGCTAATTCTTGAGCTGACCATACAGTGAGACGTGAACGTCGCTCTTATAGCGTAGCCTCGGCCCCAAATTGCAGAACGTGTTTTTGCGGCAACAGGTCGTGAACTATGAAAACACGGATTCACAATCCGAGAAATGTAACCGATAAGGAACGCCGCCTCAAAACATAAATTTATGTTTTAGATATAGCTGTTCCTAATTTTGAACGATAGAACGGAGGGAAGGCAACCAGTTAGCAGCGCCTGCTGCAATAAGAGCTTTGACCGGCTCTTCAAACCAAATAAAATATTTGACTATGATTTTCATAATGTGCCCACTACTGAAAGTACGGAGCATATTCAGTACCATCACAACTCGAACCTTGGACCCTGCGATAAGAATTTGTATCAGCCTGTACAACAGACCTCCACATTTGTATAACCCAGTACAACAAACTTCCACATTTGTATCACCATGTACAACAAACTTCCACATTTGTATCACCATGTACAACAGACATTCACAGTTGTATCACCATGTACAACAAACCTCCACATTTGTATCACCATGTACAACAAACAATGTCTTTTTGTGTTATATGG
>NW_013666430.1:322369-324503 GCF_000517525.1 Limulus polyphemus
AATTATAAATATATCAATTCGTGTGAATATGACTGAAAAATTTAATTTTTTCTGAAGGTGGTGTCTATTTACTTGTGACCACGCTGTGTATATGAAAGTATCAATATAAATCACGTTTGGCATTTATGAAAGTCCAATTAATGGATCAGATAACCGTGCATGTTTTTAATGCATCAGACTACTAAAATCATATAACTATATTTCTCGTAGTTACATTTGCTGGAAAAGCCTTTAACTTACCTTAATTTGTGGTATCTTTCCTTGATTCGACAAAAGCCTTATTTGTTCTGCAAATAAAGTAATAAACACGTTAGCCTTGAAGTACCGAATTTATCATAAAGTTATCATCAGAAGAAAGCATCGTGTTCGTTTCTATTGTTCTGTTTATTGAATAGTAATTTAAGTTTTTATTTTCTCCCCCACTTTAATGTTTACAGCAATAACTGTATAAAAACAAAATATCTTCGCCTACATAAAGTAATTATGTAAACGAATGATCAATCGGCAATATCGAATAAAGTATACACTGACATTATTGAGGCTATTGAAATTGAGATATTCGAGGTTTAGTCTTATAATTATTAATCTTAATTTCATTTAACGCATACTCGAGTTTGTTATTAGACACTACTATGAACGTAAATAAAATCACGACCTCGAGGTATAGGTCGTAATTTAATTTACGTTTATAGAAAAATTAACCTTATAAGAATTTAATAGTATAATTGGGATAATAATACTTCTTTATAACACACAATATATGTATCTTAAAAATAAAAGAATAAGATATATTACTTTTAAATAATGTAAAATAATACCAAATATATATTTTTCATAAGTTTTATAGTTGTATGGCCCTTCAAATTCCCGCAAACCTCCTGTCACCACGTCCTTTCGTAATTTGTTGGCCAATCTCTGAACAATGAGAGATTCGTTACCACGTCCATAGCGTAGTTGTTGTTTTTTCATTTCTTCTAGATCCTCAAATAATCTCTTCTCCACCTGGTTCCTACTGAGAAATTACTCTTTATGACCTTAATGACCAACTGAGACAAATAATCTACATTATTGAATGAAAACGTATAAAAATGTCACCCCTAAGGATGAGATACTTAGATTAAAAGAAAACCGAATGTAAACAAGTTTCAATTATTATTCCTTGTAGCCCTGTTGCAGTAACCTGTTCTATTTATTCATTTGTAATTTTTTTTGTTTCGGTTAGAGCAACTACTTTCTCACAATTGACTACAGACGATAAAAGATAGTTTTAGCAACCACATATGCATGTACCAAAATCTTAAAATTTAATTCAAGTTCGTGCAAAGACAAAAAACGCAGATATAAATGTCAAAAACAATAATTTAAAATCGTAAGGGGTGTATAACATTCAAATCACATTGAAGATAATGTGTCTCTCCAATTATACACCAACGTGAAAGAGAACCTACCGTGTAATAACAGATAAATCATAAGGGGTGTATAACATTCAAATCACATTGAAGATAATGTGTCTCTCCAATTATACACCAACGTGAAAGAGAACCTACCGTGTAATAAACAGATAAATCATAAGGGGTGTATAACATTCAAATCACATCGAAGATAATGTGTCTCTCCAATTATATACCAACGTGGAAGAGAATCTACCGTGTAACAATAGATAAATCATAAGGTGTGTATGACATTCAAATCACATCGAAGATAATGTGTCTCTTCAATTATATACCAACGTGGAAGAGAATGTACCGTGTAACAATAGATAAATCATAAGGGGTGTATAACATTAAAATCACATTGAAGATAATGTGTCTCTCCAATTATACACCAACGTGAAAGAGAATCTACCATATAATAACAGGTGGACAAAACTAAAATTGTTAGAGGGACAGATTCAGATTTTTGCATCCATAATACCTTAAACCTGACTACACGTTTACTGTTTACAGCCAATTATGTAAATATAGTTGTCCAATAATAAAATCAATTAATGAATAAACATCCAAACCACAAGTAAACCAGAAATGAGCCACATTGTAGTTTATACCTTAATTTTACTTTTCTATTATTCATGTGCAATGCATTTAATTTTTTGTTCTTTAAAATATTATCCAAGGTAAAATAATCTTATTGAACT
>NW_013666430.1:325182-335949 GCF_000517525.1 Limulus polyphemus
CTTGAATTATGAATAACATGAATGGATTGATATATTTAATTAAATTATCTCAAAATAAACCTTCATTTCGGTGCAATATTGAAATTAGCTTGAATTCTTAACAACACATGATGTACCAACACAATCTGGAACCCACTGACGTGTGTGTTAGTGTTTTTCTTAGTCAAAGAAACAGTATACTTAAACAAATACAAAAACAATTAAAAAGTATTTTCATTCTTATATGTAACGTGAAAACAAACAGGTGGTGAACCGTTTAAACAATCTTCGTTGTTGAAATAGATAAAAAATATGAACATTTGAAGCGTCAAATATACGGCGTACGTTTGTTGTAAAGATCTTTCAATTAGAAGAATATGGGTTATGATTAGTTGCATCACATATTTTTTTGTGTGTGTGTTAAACTAGACTAAAACAACTGAAGTTGCTCTTACCGGTTGAATCAACACATAACTAACATCAAATTATCATCCAGGTGTGATCAAAGCAAGGCTATCTACATAGATTAAAACTGCAAATTAACCAAGTAATGAGTAAACTAATTCAACATAGCGTTCTAACAAAGTGATAAAACAAAAACTTAAAACGATTAGGGGTAAGCCTTGTTGTAGAAACCCGCTGATAAACAATACAACTTGGTAATATTGGTTATATTTAAAAATGACAGAAAAGATCGTAAATATCAGTTTAATTAACTAAGAAGTAGCTACATTAGTGATTTTCTTTGCTTAATTAACTATGAAGTAGCTAAATTAGTTATTTTCTTTGCTTAGTTAATTATGAAGTAGCTAAACTAGTTATTTTCTTACTTAATTAATTATGAAGTAGCTAAACTAGTTACTTCCTCTGCTTAATTACTATGAAGTAGCTAAATTAGTTATTTTCTTTGCTTAATTAATTATGAAGTAGCTAAACTAGTTATTTTCTTACTTAATTAATTATGAAGTAGCTACACTAGTTACTTCCTCTGCTTAATTACTATGAAGTAGCTACACTAGTTACTTCCTCTGCTTAATTACTATGAAGTAGCTACACTAGTTACTTCCTCTGCTTAATTACTATGAAGTAGCTACACTAGTTACTTCCTCTGCTTAATTAATTATGAAGTTGCTAACTAGTTACTTCCTTTGCTTAATTACTATGAAGTAGCTAACTAGTTACTTCCTCTGCTTAATTACTATGAAGTAGCTACACTAGTTATTTTCTCTGCTCTATGCCATTATTTTTTTTCACGAACAAAAATGGCTGAAATGAAATCAGATTTTCTCTAAATTAGCATTTAACAGTTACTTTTAAGTCTCTAACATAACGTAACAATAACAAAACCTTTATTGAGAGGAGTTTAATCGCTGAATAATTTTGGAAAAAATTGTTACTTGACTTGGGAACTAGCTAGCTTTCTGTATTTTTCTCTGCTGAAATTTGATTGGTTTATTATGAATATCACTCGAAGCTACACGAGGGCTATCTGCGCTAGCCGTCCCTAATTTAACAGTGAAAAACTAGAGGAAAGGCATCACCACCCACCGCCTACTCTTGGGTTGCTCTTTTACCAACTAATAGTGGGATTGATCGTCACATTATAACGCCCCTTCAGCTGAAAGGGCTAGCATGTTTGGTAGGATGGGGATTCGAACCCGCGACCAGCAGATTGCGAATGGAGCGCCCTTTACCACTGGCCATGCTGGGTCTTAAATTTGGTGTTGACGTAATTTATTTGATAATGGACAAAACTAATAATTGCAAAATAACTTACTTTTTCATACTTTTCTGCATGGCTTCATCGATGACATCATCTTTTATAGTATTGTTATTGGGTAAAGCACGTCGTTGATTAGGTTTCACTTTCGGTAGTCCTACAGTAGATGCGGTACGTTTATTTCGAGAAACAGTTGCCTTGGTGTCCAGTTTCGACTTCACATGAGCAACATTCAGTTTCCGGTCCTTTGGTCTTACAAATGTTCGACCATTGAGTATTTTATATTCGCCACTAGGTTGTGCTACGCTGTAATCTTCTTCAGTACCTGCATCCTTAAAGTTAACGGATTGTTTTTTCATTCGAACTTTATGCATCTCTTCTTCATATCCTTCTTTTTCCCCGACAGATGAAACGTCTGGTTTATCAGAGCGAAGTTGTTTATCGTTATTGAGTGTCTTCGATTGACGAGAGTCATTAGTGTTCATTCTATCAGGTGAGTGAGTTGGTGAGAAAGGAACGTGCTCAAGTTCGTCCTCAGTCAGCAATAAGCTATTTCTTTTATTTGTTTTCAAAGTATATCTTGTTTTTTTTACATTCAGATTTTCTTTTGTGTCTATTGTCTCTATCTCATCTTCTGAAAGTCCTTCATTGTCAATACTCTCTTCTTCATGCTGAATGACTTTTCCTCTTTCCTCTCTTCCCTGTATTAGTTCATCTTTCTCATCCTCTGCAGTTGCGATGATTACACTATCCAACTGTTGTTGGTTTTCTTTGCGTTTAATGGATTTCTGTTTCACGGAAACACTAAACTTTTCACCTTCTGTTTTAACAGGAGTCTCTAATGAGACCGTTCTTTCTGTAGGTGGTAATACCTCCGAGTTTTCTAATCTTAGTTCACTTTCAGAATTTCTCCGAAATTTGGATTTTTTAGTTTCCTGTACGTATTTTTTAGTGACTTTCGATGGTGTTTCTGTCACTCCTACTAACTCATGGAGATTACGTTTATAATACTCCCCTTCCTCACGTGGTCTCGTCTGAGAATGGGCAGCTTCGTGTTCATTTAGTAATTGATCTTTAAGACGTTTACCAGTTTCTGAAATGTTGGTCTCTTCCAATTCATCTGTATCATTTTCGTTAAAATCAGTTTTAGCATGCTTACCAGTTCCTGAAGTGTTGGTTTCTTCCAACTCACCTGTATCGTTTTTATTATTATCAATTTTAGCATGCTTACCAGTTTCTGAAATGTTGGTTTCTTCCAACTCACCTGTATCGTTTTCATTATTATCAATTTTAGCATGCTTACCAGTTTCTGAAATGTTGGTTTCTTCCAACTCACCTGTATCGTTTTCATTATTATCAATTTTAGCATGCTTACTAGTTTCTGAAATGTTGGTTTCATCCAACTCACCTTTATCGTTTTCATTAATATCAATTTTAGCATGCTTACCAGTTTCTGAAATGTTGGTTTCTTCCAACTCATCGGTATCTTTTTTGTTAATATCCGTTTTAACATGCATACCAGTTTCATTATTATTTTCTTCATTTTGTCTACTATCTTCTTTACTGTCATTGCCTTTGTTCGGCTCTTTCTGTTTGTTATTTTCCTCTTCAATTTCTTTATGGATATTATCTTCTTTTTTGTTTATCTCATTATCTTCTAATTTCGTTTTCAGTCCAATATTTTCACGTCTAATGGGAAATTGGTTTTTTCTTTCTTCTTCTATCTTATTTTCAGTCACTTGATTTCTTTCATTAATTTCGTAATATTTTGTTATTTTTAATTTACCCGTTTTACGTTTTTCATCATCATAATCATCTTCTCCCAACGATTCCTCTTTTTCACTGTGTCCTTTGCGATTTTGAACGTACCTCTTTCTTCTTCGGCTGTCTCTTTCTTCTGATTCGCTCTTATTTTCCTCTTCGTTTTCTGATGTAGCACAAACTTGCTTGTCTTTTCTAACTTTGTTGGAACGTTTATCAGTTTGCTCTGCTATCTGGTCATTGTTGGTCTCTTCATCTTCATCTATATGTTCAATTCTTTGCTTATAGCTTTTATTTTTTCTTGATTTCTTCATTCGTTTTCGAACAACATTTTCATCATTTTCAAACACCTCAATGCCATCAGAATCGTCATCATCTCTATAAAAGTTTTTTCTTCTGGAACTTCGACGCTTTACTCTTCTTTTCTGGGAATCAGCTACATTGTCTTCATCCGATGCTTCTTCCTCTTCAGATTCCTGTCTTTGTCTCCCTTTCCTCCCTTTTTTATTTTCATCAGAAGCTGTGATATATACGTTTGTGATGATGGCTTGTCTCATACGGTGCTGTTCTCCATCATTGTTGCTTGTCGAAGTTTTCTCAACACTTTCTTTTAGATAATATTGTCGTTCGATTTCCTTGCTGTTGGCTACATTTTCACCATTTTGGAGATTTGGGGTGTACCTTAGAACTTGGACATCAGCATCTTGTGTGTCTCTTTTGCTTTGTTCAGTCTGCACAGACTCAGAACGCATTCTTCTCTCGTCAAAACTCGATTCCAAACTATACGGACTCATCTTATTAACAAAAGAAGACAAACTTTCGTCTGATGGTGTGATCCTCTGACCTGGAGCTTCTTCCAAGCGACCAATGAATGATCTACCAGAACAAAGAATTAATTCAAAAATTTTGAAGAAAATATTTAATTTTTTCCTACTCCTCTGTTTTATTAAAATTAAAATTTCCACAATTAGACTGTTGTTTCTACGTTTTAATAATGAAATCAGAATATCAAATGTGCCTTTTAGATTGGAATCTTTAAAACCTTATACATCTTTTTGCGAAAAGTACCTTAATTAATGTTTCATATAAAAATCAAATTGAAAGCTACATCGAGGATCACGAGAAAGCAACATTCTTTAATTTTCTTTCAAAGATCTTTTTTATATAAGTTCATTGCAAGTAAACACACACACATACAAAATGCTGTACATTCAAACATATTATATTACTTATAGTGCATGCATTCCCAGGAATTTATGTTGAATGATTAAAACCAATAATGTTCAAAGGTAAACAATACTTCGCTGAAGTTAAACAAAATGTTTTCCTGAATAACGTTAACATAATGAAGTTCAGAACAATATTGTGTAAAACCAACAAAAGCGATTAAATAACAAAATTTTACTTTCAGTTATGTAGAAACATTTAAACTTATGCTTTAGTGTGTTTCACCAACATTTATATTTTCCGAGTATTTTGTGTAACTCACCTATTTAATTCTTAGCTCTTTTGCAGTCTCATGACGATAGGTAAAGTTCATTTATACTAATGGAGGAGTGGGGTTCTACAAGAAAATATTGTAACTTACCATCTAAGTTCTTGTTTTTTTGTAGTAACACTTGCCTACTAAGTTCTTGGGTTGTCTGGCAGCTTACTGTTTGGAAGCCAGGTAGCTCGCTTACATAGCTCCCGATTTTATTGTTCTCATCTGCAAGTTATGTAACTCGCACACTATGTTCTCGTTCTGATTTGTACAGTATGTAACTTACACATATTATTCTCGTTCTGATTTGTACATTATGTAACTTACACATACTATTCTCGCTCTGATTTGTACAGTAAGTAACTTACACATACTATTCTCGTTCTGATTTGTACAGTATGTAACTTACACATACTATTCTCGTTCTGATTTGTACAGTATGTAACTTACACATACTATTCTCGTTCTGATTTGTACAGTATGTAACTCACACATACTATTCTCGTTCTGATTTATACATTATGTAACTTACACATACTATTCTCTCATTCTTTTAGTAACCCTGTTTGAAGATGATATTGCTTACATATTACGCTCGTGGTTCTCTAGCGAGAGAAGGTGGAACTCACCTACTCAGCTCTTGGTTCTCTATCAACCTACTGGCGGGAGAAGGTGGAACTAACTTACTCAGCTCTTGGTTCTGTAGCAGCCTACAGGCGGAAAAAGGTGGAACTCACCAACTCAGTTCGTGGTTCTCTAACAGCCTACTGGCGGGAGAAAATGGAACTCACCTACTCAGTTTGTGTTTCTCTAACAGCCTACTGGCGGGAGAAGGTGGAACTCACCTACTCAGCTCTTGGTTCTCTAACAGCCTATTGGCTGGTACTGCTCCATGAAGCTGAAGGTACTTAGCACAGCTTTTGTTACCTCTGCGTATAGTTGCATCTAACGGGGTCATCAACTGGCCCTGAAAAATAAACACACCAATTACCACAGAAACTAAACTAGTTTCTTATTTTTGTTGTTAAGCACATAGCTACACATTGAGTTATCTGTACTGTGCCTAACATGAGTATCGAAGCCCAGTTTTTCTTTCTTAAAGAAACCTTAAGAGGTTTTTAAATTTTCATAATCAACTCATACTTCGATAGCTTTTACCGTTTTTAAATGAAAAACTTTTAACTGTTAAATTTCCAGCCATCTTACACATGTGTAAAATAAATATCATAAAACATAATTAAAATACTACAAGTACTGTCTTAATTTCTTTTATTTCTAGATTAATAATTATTGGTTTATAGCAAAACTACATTGTTCTATCTGCTATGTCTATCGTAGGGAATCGAAGCCAGGATTTTTGTTTTGCAATCCCGTAGACGTACTACTGTCCCACCAGGAGTAGGGATGGGGAAGCACTGTTTTTTGTCAAGTTTATAAGAACGCTACGACATTGATGTAACTACAATTTTAATAATATTTTGCTGTTCTAATAGAAATGAATAAAAACCCTATAACCAGAGCGCTTTCGAAAAGTCCAAGACTTCTTCAACCTTCGTGTTTTTCTAGCATCATCTCTGTTCTGATATATACTTATTTTACTATAGCTGTGATTCTAGCATCATCTCTGTTCCGATATATACTTATTTTACTATATCTGTGATTCTAGCATCATCTCTGTTCTGATATATACTTATTTTACTATATCTGTGATTCTAGCATCATCTCTGTTCTGATATATACTTATTTTACTATATCTGTGATTCTAGCATCATCTCTGTTCTGATATATACTTATTTTACTATATCTGAGATTCTAGAATGGTACTCTTGGAGTAGCTTGGACGATTTATTTAGATAGAATTATCGAATAAAAGAAAAACAATTACTTAATTACTATTAATGTTTGGTGCTTCCATTTGTAGAGTTTCTTTATACACTAAATTTAAAAGTTTGTTAATATAATAATTTCACAGTCTTATATTTCAGTTACATTTTGATTTTAACATGATATTACAGGCGCAATGTAGTACCTTGCTTGTCCTCAAAACGGCGTTGATGTTGGCTTTACTGTCCAAAAGAATTTTACACATTTCCACGTTGTCGGTGAGAGCTGCAATATGGAGGGCTGTTCGACCGTTAAGATTTTGAGCGTTAACTGCGTTGGGATTTAATGAAAGCAACCAGAGCACGAGATCTATTGGAAAATTATAGCAAATTGAATTATCACTGATGACAGTATTGGGTGTTTGTTATTTGAAAATAAGATATCTTATATAAATGAAAAATTTTACTTGAATATTTGTAATCAAAAATAGGTTGGCAAATCGGAAAACAAACTTTATAGGCAGCAGAAACAGTTTGTACCATCGACATATATCGTTTCACACTGTACTACTTACAATAGTATTTTTTGGAACTTCCCAATTTGAACATTTGTTTGTAATAAAATATTTATAACAAGTTCTAGTTAATTTAATTTTCGGTTTTTCATAAAATTACATTAATATTAATGATAAGTAGTATAAAGAAATCGGGATTTATCTCTTATGAGCAAAGCAGAAATGAAATCGACCAGTTACTATGGTGTCACTGAAAATTGGTCTATATCTCAATGGTACACCTAGCGGAAAGTTATGAAAAACATATTTGCATGAAATTTTAATAATGCGTAAACAGTTTTGTCGGAAAAATACATTATTACACTATACAAAATTTTAACTAGAGTACCTGAATAGTAGATTTAATAACAATACTGAAACAAACAAATAATTAAAGTACGTGGACAGTAGAAATAATATCAGAATTTAAACTAAGCAAATATTAGTACCCCAATAGTAGATATAATAAAAATACTGAAACAAACAAATAATTAAAGTACGTGGACAGTAGAAATAATATCAGAATTTAAACTAAGCAAATATTAGTACCCCAATAGTAGATATAATAAAAATACTGAAACAAACAAATAATTAAAGTACGTGGACAGTAGAAATGATGTCAAGATTAAACTAAGCAAATATTAGTAACTGAATAGTAAAAATAATAACAATACTGAACCAAACAAATATTAGTAACTGAACAGTAGAAATAATAACAATACTGAACCAAACAAATAATTAAGTACGTGGACAGTAGAAATGATATCAGCATTAAACTAAGCAAATATTTTAATTAAAATACTAGAAAAGACACTTTTTTAGTGAATGAATGAAACAAATAAATGCACTAAGTGCAAACTTAGAATATTATGCACAGCTTTATCTAGCATACATTGGCGACTACTACTATCCAATATACAGTACCCACACGCATTATTTCATTAAAACGATGACACGAAGTCTCGAATGAAGATTTAGCGTTTTAGTTCATGAAAATAAAAACAATGGAAAGAAATCAAACTGGTGTATTTACGTGTTTTACACTCACTAAAAAGAAACCTATCATTCTATAGGTATTTGAAGAACTTGTAGCAATCCGCCACAATTTAATACTTCGTATTGTCATCTGACACTGGGCAGCTTTGTGGTGGTAGTGTCCAGGGTCTCTGATGAGGAGTTGAATTCTCCGACACTAGTCTGGCTCATAGACACACACCCCAATGAAAGAATAGACCATTCCAAGCTTTAACTTGTTGTTAAACAATTGTTTAAACAACTCTACTTATTCAATGGAAAGAAATATTGCAGTAAAACCAAAACAGTGTTTGAGAGATACACCTCAGTGAGACAGTAATGGAAGACATAGTGTTTGGAGAGGTACACCTCAGTGAAGACAGTAATGGAAGACATAGTGTTTGGGAGGTACACCTCAGTGAAGACAGTAATGGAAGACATCTGAAACGGCGTCATTTCATTTGTGAAATCAGTCCAACAGTTTTTTAGAATTACAGATTTTGTGAAGAAAGTTCCAGTTTTGTTGTATTTCCTGTTCATGTTAACTGTTTTTCTTTTGACGGACAGTGAATGTTACAAAATGGTAAAAAGCATGGAAACTACTGATCCAATAAACCACATTTTCTTCCAAACAATTGGAAGTAAGAATAGGAAGTAAGTACCCATTCACTCTGAGTCCATGGTCTCAACGTCAAAACTCAGACGTGTATGTCTTTAGATATACAGGAGAAAAATAAAAAAATATATATATAAGAACTTTTTCAGATCTCATGATAACCAAAATTTCGTTGTATGTATCCTCTAGATATTGAGAGAACATGTACTTTTAAGTAGATCGTACACATAAATACTTAGCGATTTTTTTATCTGACTGGTGCAGTTCTGTTTACGATATAAAAATAGGGTTAAGTATTCAATAACAAATATCACAAAACTGGTTTTGTTTCGCAGAAGAGTGCTTACTCATAGGTCATGAAGTATACAAACTAGTTTAATGACATCTAAGCCTAAACTGCTACATCGAGCAAATAGCACAGCACATGTTGGTCACAAAACCGTAAGGAACTTGACTTCTGTAACAGAACAAAAAACCTAATCTTTCCAACTATGAAATTATTTTCAGTAAGTTTACTTCTAGAAATTACTTTACTGATATTAATCAATATTTCAAATACTTTCTGCAACCCTACTGTAAGGGAAGATAAATGTATTTACCTTTTCTACCCGACTGAACAGCCTCATGTAGCGGCAAGTCTCCACGTACGTTACTTATCCACAGGTTGCCTCCATTGGATCTCAGGATTTTTAAGGTCTCCAGTTGGCCCTTAGCAGCTCCACAGTGAGAAGCTCTTGTAGTAGGAAGTCGTTTTATCAAATATCAACACTCTTTACCAAATGGGATTCTTTGTTTAAAGAATACTGTTCTGTTTGATAAGAGACTATCGGGAGGTTAATCTGAAAATCTTAATCTTTAGTGTACTCTCAGAAGTAGATGATTAGCACTTATTTCAAAACAGTAATGTATTTTAACGCTTTATTAATTATACTGATGATTATAAATGGATAAAATAACCAGGTTATGCATGAACTAATACAAAGCTACCTCTGTTTATTTCATCCGCCAACCAAGAAAGGTGACTAAACTATTCACACCAACCTAGATATATCCTTCAGTTTCTCTGGTGACAGTATTACTGAATTGTGTGGTATTAAACATATAGAGGACTTTGTTGTACTTTCACACAGTGTACCGCTATTTCATAGTCTAAAGTCTATTACGCAATCTTAGATTTATTTATCACTTGTTTAATAGCACTGTCTGCAACTACAAGTCAAATTTTACCATCGGAAATCCTCATTTGTAATTTGTACGTGTTTTATAGTTTCGGTTTTCCAAACTTAATTAAACAAGCATGTGGTGAATCGGAGGACCAAATTTAAGTGGTAGATATATTATTCATTTGTTTTCTGGGATAATTTATGCTCGTATTATTGTGCGGAATTGAGTGTTGGACCGTCTGTATACAAAATGTTCAAAATAGCGCGTAAAGGATATTTTCTTCCAAAACCTTATGATCGATTTAAAACCTACCACAGGTCTTAGTTCGATGACGAGGAACCCACTTTGAGACTAATAATGCTTGGAGACGGCTTGAATGGGTAATGATGAAAAACTTTAATATAAGTTTAACATAACAGCAAATGTACGACGTTTCGACAAAGTTTTGTCATCATCAGGTACAAGTAGCTTACACTGACACAGATATATATATATATATACAGTATGGAACAAAGAGGTCACATGACCGGATACTGTTGCAAGACTTAGAAAAGATATCTTGCCACCCCAGGGTGTTGGTTTAGAGTAGGGTTGTTTGCTCAATTAAGATGGATTCCTTGATTTTTCGTATGTTTATGTATGGTTCTTTGTTT